>NC_056442.1:56871648-56961648 GCF_018296145.1 Oncorhynchus tshawytscha | reverse complement strand
GATAGATGGAGAGAGGGAGAGAGAGAGAGAGAAGGTGATAGATGGAGAGAAGGAGAGAGAGAGAGAGAAGGTGATAGATGGAGAGAGGAGAGAGAGAGAGAAGGTGATAGATGGAGAGAGGGAGAGAGAGAGAGAAGGTGATAGATGGAGAGAAGGAGAGAGAGAGAGAGAAGGTGATAGATGGAGAGAAGGAGAGAGAGAAGGTGATAGATGGAGAGAAGGAGAGAGAGAGAGAGAAGGTGATAGATGGAGAGAGGGAGAGAGAGAGAGAGAGAGAAGGTGATAGATGGAGAGAGAGAGAGAGAGAGGACAGGGAGAGATGAAGAGAGAAAGAAAGAGAGGAGAGAGGAGAGAGAGAGAGAGAGAGAGGAGAGAAGGTGATAGAGGGAGAGAGGGAGAGAGAGAGAGAGAGAGAAGGTGATAGATGGAGAGAGAGAGAGAGAGAGAGAGAGAGAAGGTGATAGATGGAGAGAGGGAGAGAGAGAGAGAAGGTGATAGATGGAGAGAAGGAGAGAGAGAGAGAGAAGGTGATAGATGGAGAGAGGGAGAGAGAGAGAGAGAGAGAGAGAGAAGGACAGGGAGAGATGAAGAGAGAAAGAAAGAGAGGAGAGAGGAGAGAGAGAGAGAAAGAGAGAGGAGAGAGATGGAGAGAGAGAGAGAGAGAAGGAGAGAGAGAGAGAGAGAGAGAAGGATAGATGGAGAGAGGGAGAGAGAGAGAGAAGGTGATAGATGGAGAGAGGGAGAGAGAGAAGGTGATAGATGGAGAGAAGGAGAGAGAGAGAGAGAAGGTGATAGATGGAGAGAAGGAGAGAGAGAGAGAGAAGGTGATAGATGGAGAGAAGGAGAGAGAGAGAGAGAAGGTGATAGATGGAGAGAGGGAGAGAGAGAGAGAGAAGGTGATAGATGGAGAGAAGGAGAGAGAGAGAGAGAAGGTGATAGATGGAGAGAGGGAGAGAGAGAGAGAAGGTGATAGATGGAGAGAAGGAGAGAGAGAGAGAGAAGGTGATAGATGGAGAGAGAGAGAGAGAAGGACAGGGAGAGATGAAGAGAGAAAGAAAGAGAGGAGAGAGGAGAGAGAGAGAGAGAGAGGAGAGAAGGTGATAGATGGAGAGAAGGAGAGAGAGAGAGAGAAGGTGATAGATGGAGAGAAGGAGAGAGAGAGAGAGAAGGTGATAGATGGAGAGAATGAGAGAGAGAGAGAGAAGGTGATAGATGGAGAGAAGGAGAGAGAGAGAGAGAAGGTGATAGATGGAGAGAAGGAGAGAGAGAGAGAGAAGGTGATAGATGGAGAGAAGGAGAGCGAGAGAGAGAAGGTGATAGATGGAGAGAGGGAGAGAGAGAGAGAAGGTGATAGATGGAGAGAGGGAGAGAGAGAGAGAGAAGGTGATAGATGGAGAGAGGGAGAGAGAGAGAGAGAAGGTGATAGATGGAGAGAGGGAGAGAGAGAGAGAGACGGTGATAGATGGAGAGAGGGAGAGAGAGAGAAGGTGATAGATGGAGAGAGGGAGAGAGAGAAGGTGATAGATGGAGAGAAGGAGAGAGAGAGAGAGACGGAGATAGAAGGAGAGAGGGAGAGAGAGAGAAGGTGATAGATGGAGAGAAGGAGAGAGAGAGAGACGGTGATAGATGGAGAGAGGGAGAGAGAGAAGGTGATAGATGGAGAGAGGGAGAGAGAGAGAGAGAAGGTGATAGATGGAGAGAGGGAGAGAGAGAAGGTGATAGATGGAGAGAGGGAGAGAGAGAGAGAAGGTGATAGATGGAGAGAAGGAGAGAGAGAGAGAAGGTGATAGATGGAGAGAGGGAGAGAGAGAGAGAGAAGGTGATAGATGGAGAGAGGGAGAGAGAGAGAGAGAAGGTGATAGATGGAGAGAAGGAGAGAGAGAGAGAGAAGGTGATAGATGGAGAGAGGGAGAGAGAGAGAGAGAGAAGGTGATAGATGGAGAGAGGGAGAGAGAGAGAGAGAGAGAGAGAGAGAAGGACAGGGAGAGATGAAGAGAGAAAGAAAGAGAGGAGAGAGAGAGGAGAGAGAGAGAGAAAGAGAGAGGAGAGAGATGGAGAGAGAGAGAGAGAAGGAGAGAGAGAGAGAGAGAGAAGGATAGATGGAGAGAGGGAGAGAGAGAGAGAAGGTGATAGATGGAGAGAGGGAGAGAGAGAAGGTGATAGATGGAGAGAAGGAGAGAGAGAGAGAGAAGGTGATAGATGGAGAGAAGGAGAGAGAGAGAGAAAGGTGATAGATGGAGAGAGGGAGAGAGAGAGAGAGAAGGTGATAGATGGAGAGAAGGAGAGAGAGAGAGAGAAGGTGATAGATGGAGAGAGGGAGAGAGAGAGAGAGAGAAGGTGATAGATGGAGAGAGGGAGAGAGAGAGAGAGAGAGAGAGAGAGAAGGACAGGGAGAGATGAAGAGAGAAAGAAAGAGAGGAGAGAGGAGAGAGAGAGAGAGAAAGAGAGAGGAGAGAGATGGAGAGAGAGAGAGAGAAGGAGAGAGAGAGAGAGAGAGAGAAGGATAGATGGAGAGAGGGAGAGAGAGAGAGAAGGTGATAGATGGAGAGAGGGAGAGAGAGAAGGTGATAGATGGAGAGAAGGAGAGAGAGAGAGAGAAGGTGATAGATGGAGAGAAGGAGAGAGAGAGAGAGAAGGTGATAGATGGAGAGAGGGAGAGAGAGAGAGAAGGTGATAGATGGAGAGAAGGAGAGAGAGAGAGAGAAGGTGATAGATGGAGAGAGGGAGAGAGAGAGAGAGAGAGAGAGAGAGAGAGAAGGACAGGGAGAGATGAAGAGAGAAAGAAAGAGAGGAGAGAGGAGAGAGAGAGAGAAAGAGAGAGGAGAGAGATGGAGAGAGAGAGAGAGAGAGAGAGAGAGAGAGAGAGAAGGTGATAGATGGAGAGAGGGAGAGAGAGAGAGAGAAGGTGATAGATGGAGAGAGGGAGAGAGAGAGAGAGAGAGAGAAGGACAGGGAGAGATGAAGAGAGAAAGAAAGAGAGGAGAGAGGAGAGAGAGAGAGAAAGAGAGAGGAGAGAGATGGAGAGAGAGAGAGGAGAGAGAGGGAGAGATGGAGAGAGAGAGAAAGAAGGAGAGAGAGAGAAGGTGATAGATGGAGAGAAGGAGAGAGAGAGAGAGAGAGAGAGAGAGAGGACAGGGAGAGATGAAGAGAGAAAGAAAGAGAGGAGAGAGGAGAGAGAGAGAGAGAGAGAGGGGAGAGAGATGGAGAGAGAGATATTTCCCTCAGATTACACAGATCCACAAAGAATTCGAAAACAAATCCAATTTTGAAAATCCAATCTACTGGGTGAAATTCCACAGTGTGCCATCAAAGCAGCAAGATTTGTGACCTGTTGCCACGAGAAAAGGGCAACCAGTGAAGAACACGCACCATTGTAAATACAACCCATATCTATGCTTATTTATTTTATCTTGTGTCCTTTACCATTTGTACATTTTTAAAACACTGTATATATATATAATATGACATTTGTAATGTCTTTATTGTTTTGAAACTTCTGTATGTGTGATGTCTACTGTTAATTTTTATTGTTTATTTCACTTTATATATTATCTACCTCACTTGCTTTGGCAATGTTAACACATGTTTTCCATGCCAATAAAGCCCTTGCATTGAATTGAATTGAGAGACAGAGAGAGAGAGAAAGAGAGAGGAGAGAGATGGAGAGAAGGAGAGAGAGAGAAAGAAGGAGAGAGAGCGATGGAGAGAGAGAGAGAGGAGAGAGAGAGACAGAGAGAGAGAGAAAGAGAGAGGAGAGAGATGGAGAGAAGGAGAGAGAGAGAAAGAAGGAGAGAGAGAGATGGAGAGATGGAGAGAGAGGAGAGAGAGAGACAGAGAGAGAGAGAGAGAGATGGAGAGAAGGAGAGAGAGAAGGAGAGATGGAGAGAGAGAGAGGAGAGAGATGGAGAGAGAGAGACAGAGAGAGAGAGAAAGAGAGATGGAGAGAGAGAGAGAGAGAGAGAGAGAGAGAAAGAGAGATGGAGAGAGAGAGAGGGAGAGATGAAAAGAGAGAAGGAACAGGAATGTCGTTACAAAAAGAAGCACGAACGGAATACGACGAGGAGGGAGTCTTAATCTATTTATTACACTGGTGTGCGTCTCGTCTCAGTGGGAGGCTAAGACTGTGACAGGAGATCATCTGTGATGAGGAAATGAGAAACGTACCAAGTCACACAGCTGCTCGTCAGGTTTAGGGATGTAGAATTGGATTTGGTTATCCTTGAGGAACTTGAGACGCAGGTAATGTTTGGTGGAATCCAGCTGGTGGGCCTGTGGAGTTTAAGTAGAGAACACACACACACACACACAGTTCAGTGAAGATTCAGAGTGTGGAGTTTAGAAGTGAGAAAGAGGATCGGTACAGGGTAGGGCTGCATCTCAATTCTCCACCCTTATCCTCAAAGTGTGCACTTGATTCAATATAGATTCAGAGTGTGGAGTTTAGAAGTGAGAAAGAGGATCGGTACAGGGTAGGGCTGCATCTCAATTCTCCACCCTTATCCTCAAAGTGTGCACTTGATTCAATATAGATTCAGAGTGTGGAGTTTAGAAGTGAGAAAGAGGATCGGTACAGGGTAGGGCTGCATCTCAATTCTCCACCCTTATCCTCAAAGTGTGCACTTGATTCAATATAGATTCAGAGTGTGGAGTTTAGAAGTGAGAAAGAGGATCGGTACAGGGTAGGGCTGCATCTCAATTCTCCACCCTTATCCCCAAAGTGTACACTTGTACACTTCATGGATTGGTGTAATCATTGGCAAGATGTCGTTAGATCCATGACTGGAAGTTAACTGTGTTAAAAGCTGGAAAATGGGGACACCGATGGGCACAATAAGAATCAGAGTATTTCACAAGTCAGTGTGTCTGTCATCAAACAAGCTGAACAACACTTACTGTAAACTGTGTTGAAACGGTACACATTTTAAACCATCTTAATAAGAACAACCTATTAACCTTTAATTTCAGAACACATACACTGTAAGTACTATAATATACCAAGATGCTAAACATTTGAAACCAACTTTATATGACGGACGTAATCTCGGTACAGTTAATGATTTGAACGCGAGTGACTTCTCATTTTTTGCATGAGGAAGTCTGTGTGAGCCAGGGGGAGAGGGAGGGGAAACGGGGGAGAGGGGGAGGAGGGGTGAGGGAGGGAGGGGAAACAGGGGAAGAGGAGGGGGAAACAGGGAGAGAGGATGGGAAACAGGGGAGAGGGAGGGGAAACGGGGAGAGGGAGGGGAAACAGGGGGAGAGGGAGGGGAAACGGGGAGAGGGAGGGGAAACAGAGGGGGGAAACAGGGGGAGAGGAGGGGGAAAAGGGGGAAACAGGGGAAGGAGGGGGAACAGGGGGAGAGGAGGGGAACAGGGGGAGCTGGAGGGGGAACAGGGGGAGAGGAGGGGAAACAGGGAGAGAGGAGGGGAAACAGGGGGAGAGGAGGGGGAGAGGGGGAGGAGGGGGAGAGGAGGGGAAACAGGGGGAGAGGATGGGAAACGGGGAGAGGATGGGAAACAGGGGGAGAGGGAGGGGAAACAGGGAGAGAGGAGGGGAAACAGGGGAGAGGGAGGGGAAACAGGGGGAGGGGAGGGGAAACAGGGGAGGGGAGGGGAAACAGGGGAGGGGAGGGGAAACAGGGGGAGAGGAGGGGGAACAGGGGGAGATGGAGGGGAAAAAGGGGGAGAGGGAGGGGAAAAGGGGGAGAAGGAGGGGAAAAGGGGGAGAAGGAGGGGAAAAGGGGGAGAAGGAGGGGAAAAGGGGGAGAAGGAGGGGAAAAGGGGGAGTGGGAGGGGAAACAGGGGAGTGGGAGGGGAAACAGGGGGAGGGGGAACAGGGGGAGAGGAGAAGAACAGAGTCATTTTGGGACTTAGTTCCTGTCTCATTACTGAGCTAATTTCAGTGTGAGGTAGCAGCCATAATGCCTGTGTGAGGTAGCAGCCATAATGCCTGTGTGAGGTAGCAGCCATAATGCCTGTGTGAGGTAGCAGCGGTAATGCCTGTGTGAGGTAGCAGCCATAATGCCTGTGTGAGGTAGCAGCCATAATGCCTGTGTGAGGTAGCAGCCATAATGCCTGTGTGAGGTAGCAGCCATAATGCCTGTGTGAGGTAGCAGCCATAATGCCTGTGTGAGGTAGCAGCCATAATGCCTGTGTGAGGTAGCAGCGGTAATGCCTGTGAGTGTATGTCCATTCTTCCCCGTCTGTGGGGATGATTGGGGAGAAATAACGGGGGAGTCATGGACTGACATCAGTCCTGTTATGTTCCGTAGAGAGTTAACGTGTTAGATCATTGTTATCCGTCTGCCATCCGTTTTCACCGACAAAATCGACTTGATTTGATTACATTTTTTTTGTTTGTTGGTGAAATCAAAATGGCCAGTTTAACCCTTGTGATGGTACGTGTGAAAGGGGTTAAAGAGAAGAACCTGAAAGCGTCATACAGGACTCATCCTTACCGTAGCCAATCATACAGGACTCATCCTTACCGTAGCCAATCATACAGGACTCATCCTTACCGTAGCCAATCATACAGGACTCATCCTTACCGTAGCCAATCATACAGGACTCATCCTTACCGTAGCCAATCATACAGGACTCATCCTTACCGTAGCCAATCATACAGGACTCATCCTTACAGTAGCCAATCATACAGGACTCATCCTTACCGTAGCCAATCATACAGGACTCATCCTTACCGTAGCCAATCATACAGGACTCATCCTTACCGTAGCCAATCATACAGGACTCATCCTTGCCGTAGCCAATCATACAGGACTCATCCTTACCGTAGCCAATCATACAGGACTGTATACTGTTACTAGAAAACTAAACTAGTCCAGGACAGGAAGAGATGGACGGACCACTTGGTGTGATGAGGCATAACATCATTGTTCTCTACTCTGGAAAGCTGCAGACGGTCTCCAGTGTAGGTTAGTTAAGTCGCTAGTTACCTTGCAGATGGTCTCTGGTGTAGGTTAGTTAAGTTGCTAGTTACCTTGCAGACGGTCTCCAGTGTAGGTTAGTTAAGTTGCTAGTTACCTTGCAGACGGTCTCCAGTGTAGGTTAGTTAAGTTGGTAGTTACCTTGCAGAAGGTCTCCGGTATAGGTTAGTTAAGGTGCTAGTTACCTTGCAGATGGTCTCCAGCGCGTACAGAGCAGACTCTCCAGGCTGGATGATGGCGAGGACAGGCTGGTCGTTAGGAAGACACACCCAGGACGGGGTCAGGTGGTCAGGCACCCAGATATCACTGTCTGTCATGTGACTGTCTGAGTTGACCTGAGGAAGACTCTTCCCCTCATGACTCTTCTGGAGAGATAGAAAGACATTGTTTAGAACTAGCTTGTTTGTTTTATTTTATTTAATGAGGCAAGTCAGTTAAGAACAAATTATTATTTTCAATGACGGCCTAGGAACAGTGGGTTAACTGCCTTGTTCAAGGGGCAGAACGACAGATTTGTACCTTGTCAGCTCGGGGGGTTTGAACTTGCATGACTACCTGTCAGTGGTGGGTAAAGTACCCAACTGTCATATTTGAGGAAAAGTAAAAGATACCTTAATATAAAATGCCTCAAGTAAAAGGTCACCCAGTAATATACAACTTGAGTAAAAGTCTAAAAGTATTTGGTTTAAAATATACTTAAGTATCAAAAGTAAAAATCGTTTCAAATTCCTTATTTTAAGCAAACCAGATCTTTCTAGTTAAAAAAAAAATGCATTTACGGATAGCCAGGGTCCCACTCCAACACTCAGACATCATTTACAAACAAAGCATGTTGGTTTAGTGAGTCCTCCAGATCAGAGGCAGTAGGGATGACCAGGGATGTTCTCTGTTTAGTGAGTCCTCCAGATCAGAGGCAGTAGGGATGACCAGGGATGTTCTCTGTTTAGTGAGTCCTCCAGATCAGGCAGTAGGGATGACCAGGGATGTTCTCTGTTTAGTGAGTCCTCCAGATCAGAGGCAGTAGGGATGACCAGGGATGTTCTCTGTTTAGTGAGTCCTCCAGATCAGAGGCAGTAGGGATGACCAGGGATGTTCTCTGTTTAGTGAGTCCTCCAGATCAGAGGCAGTAGGGATGACCAGGGATGTTCTCTGTTTAGTGGGTCCTCCAGATCAGAGGCAGTAGAGATGACCAGGGATGTTCTCTGTTTAGTGGGTCCTCCAGATCAGAGGCAGTAGGGATGACCAGGGATGTTCTCTGTTTAGTGGGTCCTCCAGATCAGAGGCAGTAGGGACGACCAGGGATGTTCTCTTGATAAGTGCGTGAATTTGATTATTTGCCTGACCTGCTCAGCATTCAAGATGTAACGAGTACTTTTAGGTGTCAGGGAAAATGTATGGAGTAAAAAGTACATTATTTGCTTTAGGAATGTAGTGAAGTGAAAGAAAAAGTAGTCAAAAATATAAAAAGTAAATAGTACAGACACCCCAAAAAACAACTTAAGTAGTACTTTACACCACTGCTAAATGTACATGTGACTGACTGTTGACCCAAGGAAGTCTCTTCTTCACTCTTCTAGGAAACAGACACGCTGTAAATAGTGTGCCTACCAGCCTAAAGATTTTGTAAATGAAGGTCAATCTGTTCTTTGACTGATGCCTCAGTATCAGTTATCCACCAAGCTAGGAAGATGAATGGTACCCGACTGCCTACTTACCTGGCAGTGTGTGTGTGTGTGTGTGTGTGTGTGTGTGTGTGTGTGTGTGTGTGTGTGTGTGTGTGTGTGTGTGTGTGTGTGTGTGATGCCTACTTACCCCCTCTCTCCCTGGCAGTGTCCACATCATAGATCCCGTCCAAAGGCTTTTTCACTGGCTCCTCCCCATCAACAAAGACCTGAGGGAGAAACAGCAAGGTCAATATAGAACCCCTCCAAAAAATGGCTGAGCAAAGAAGTTGTATGTATGAGATAAGTGGCAGTTCTAAGTGGCAGTTCTAAGTGGCAGTTCTAGGTGGCAGTTCTAAGTGGCAGTTCTAAGTGGCAGTTCTAAGTGGCAGTTCTAAGTGGCAGTTCTAAGTGGCAGTTCTAAGTGGCAGTTCTAGGTGGCAGTTCTAGGTGGCAGTTCTAGGTGGCAGTTCTAAGTGGCAGTTCTAAGTGGCAGTTCTAAGTGGGAGTTCTAAGTGGCAGTTCTAAGTGGCAGTTCTAAGTGGCAGTTCTAAGTGGCAGTTCTAAGTGGCAGTTCTAAGTGGCAGTTCTAAGTGGCAGTTCTAAGTGGGAGTTCTAAGTGGGAGTTCTAGTGTATTGTTCCAGATCTCTATGCAGGTTAATTTCTATAGAGCTGCTGGTTATATAGACAAGGAGGATGGACTAGTGGTTACATAGACCAGGAGGATGGTGGGCTGTGGTCTGCTGGAGTTAAAGACACGTACCTGGTTGATGGTGGGCTGTGGTCTGCTGGAGTTAAAGACACATACCTGGTTGATGGTGGGCTGTGGTCTGCTGGACTTAAAGACACGTACCTGGTTGATGGTGGGGTGGACTGTGGTCTGCTAGAGTTAAAGACACATACCTGGTTGATGGTGGACTGTGGTCTGCTGGAGTTAAAGACACATACCTGGTTGATGGTGGACTGTGGTCTGCTGGAGTTAAAGACACGTACCAGGAGGTTGGTGGGGAGGACTGTGGCCTGCTGGAGTTAAAGACACTTACCTGGTTGATGGTTGATGGTGGGCTGTGGTCTGCTGGAGTTAAAGACACGTACCTGGCTGATGGTGGGCTGTGGTCTGCTGGAGTTAAAGACCCGTACCTGGTTGATGGTGGGGTGGACTGTGGTCTTCCTCTTAGAAGTAGTGTCCAGGCCCCACAGAGAGGAGAACCTGCTCTTACGTTTGGATGAGGAGGTACGTGACATGGCCTGGGTACGTCTCCTCCCCCCGCTCTCTGTACGGGCTGCCACCTACATCACACACACACACACACACACAGAGAGAGAGAAAGAAACAGCGAGAGAGAGACACACAGACACACGCAGAGAGAAAGAAACAGCGAAAGAGAGAGAGTGATACAGAGAGAAAGAGACACACAGAGAGAGACACACACACACACAGAGACACAGACATAGAGAGAGACACACAGACAAACACACAGAGCGAGACAGACACACACAGAGACAGACAAAAGGAGAGAAAGACAGAGAGAGAGAGAAAGACATTCACAGAGACAGCATTATTGAAAGGAGCATATCTAACACACAGAACACCTCACCCACAAAACCTGACACGGCTGGTTAGGTCTGACCATGGAATGGTTATATGGCCCAGGAGGACGGACTGGTGGTTATACAGACCAGGAGGACAGACAGTAGTTATACAGACCAGGAGGACGGACAGTAGTTATACAGACCAGGAGGACAGACTGGTGGGTATACAGACCAGGAGGACAGACTGGTGGGTATACAGACCAGGAGGACAGACTGGTGGTTATACAAACCAGGAGGACGGACTGGTGGTTATATAGAGCAGGAGGACTAGTAGTTATACAGACCAGGAGGACTAGTGGTTATACAGACCAGGAGGACAGACTAGTGGTTATATAGACCAGGAGGACTAGTGGTTATATAGACCAGGAGGACTAGTGGTTATATAGACCAGGAGGACTAGTGGTTATATAGACCAGGAGGACTAGTAGTTATACAGACCAGGAGGACTAGTGGTTATACAGACCTGGAGGACTAGTGGTTATACAGACCAGGAGGAGAGACTAGTGTTTATATAGACCATGAGGACTATTGGTTATATAGACCAGGAGGACAGACTAGTGGTTATATAGACCAAGAGGACTAGTGGTTATATAGACCAGGAGGACTAGTAGTTATACAGACCAGGAGGAGAGACTAGTGGTTATACATACCAGGAGGAGAGACTAGTGGTTATACAGACCAGGAGGAGAGACTAGTGGTTATATAGACCAGGAGGAGGACTAGTGGTTATACAGACCAGGAGGACAGACTGGTGGGTATACAGACCAGGAGGACAGACTGGTGGGTATACAGACCAGGAGGACAGACTGGTGGGTATACAGACCAGGAGGACAGACTGGTGGGTATACAGACCAGGAGGACAGACTGGTGGGTATACAGACCAGGAGGACAGACTAGTGGTTATACAGACCAGGAGGACAGACTGGTGGTTATACAGACCAGGAGGACAGACTAGTGGTTATACAGACCAGGAGGACTGGTGGGTATACAGACAGACCAGGAGGACAGACTGGTGGGTAGACCAGGAGGACTAGTGGTTATACAGACCAGGAGGTGGTTACAGACTGGAGTGTGGTATACAGACCAGGAGGACAGACTAGTGGTTATATAGACAGGTGGGTATACCAGACCAGGGAGGACTGACATACAGACCAGGAGGACAGACTGGTGGTTATATAGAGCAGGAGGACTAGTAGTTATACAGACCAGGAGGAGAGACTAGTGGTTATATAGACCAGGAGGAGAGACTAGTGGTTATACAGACCAGGAGGACTAGTGGTTATACAGACCAGGAGGACTAGTGGTTATATAGACCAGGAGGAGACTAGTGGTTATACAGACCATGAGGACTAGGTTATATAGACCAGGAGGACAGACTAGTGGTTATATAGACCAGGAGGACTAGTGGTTATATAGACCAGGAGGACTAGTAGTTATACAGACCAGGAGGAGAGACTAGTGGTTATACATACCAGGAGGAGAGACTAGTGGTTATACAGACCAGGAGGAGAGACTAGTGGTTATATAGACCAGGAGGAGGACTAGTGGTTATACAGACCAGGAGGACAGACTGGTGGGTATACAGACCAGGAGGACAGACTGGTGGGTATACAGACCAGGAGGACAGACTGGTGGGTATACAGACCAGGAGGACAGACTGGTGGGTGACCAGGAGGACAGACTGGTGGGTATACAGACCAGGAGGACAGACAGTGGTTATACAGACCAGGAGGACAGACTGGTGGTTATACAGACCAGGAGGACAGACTAGTGGTTATACAGACCAGGAGGACTGGTGGGTATACAGACCAGGAGGACAGACTGGTGGGTATACAGACCAGGAGGACAGACTGGTGGGTATACAGACCAGGAGGACAGACTGGTGGTTATACAAACCAGGAGGACGGACTGGTGGTTATATAGAGCAGGAGGACTAGTAGTTATACAGACCAGGAGGACTAGTGGTTATACAGACCAGGAGGACTATACAGACCAGAGGACAGACTAGTGGTTATATAGACCAGGAGGACTAGTGGTTATATAGACAGACCAGGAGGACTAGTGGTTATATAGACCAGGAGGACTAGTGGTTATACAGACCAGGAGGACTAGACCAGGAGGACTAGGGTAGTTAGACCAGAGGACAGACTACAGGTTATATAGACCAGGAGGACTAGTGGTTATACAGACCAGGAGGATACAGACCAGGAGGTTATACAGACCAGGAGGACTAGTTATACAGACCAGGAGGACTAGTGGTTATACAGACCAGAGGACCAGGATACAGACCAGGAGAGACTAGTGGTTTATAGGACTGGTGGGTAGACCAGGAGGACTATTGGTTATATAGACCAGGAGGACAGACTAGTGGTTATATAGACCAGGAGGACTAGTGGTTATATAGACCAGGAGGACCAGTAGTTATACAGACCAGAAGGAGAGACTAGTGGTTATTCAGACCAGGAGGAGAGACTAGTGGTTATAAAGACCAGGAGGAGGACTAGTGGTTATACAGACCAGGAGGACTGGTGGGTATACAGACCAGGAGGACAGACTGGTGGGTATACAGACCAGGAGGACAGACTGGTGGTTATACAGACCAGGAGGACTAGTAGTTATACAGACCAGGAGGAGAGACTAGTGGTTATATAGACCAGGAGGAGAGACTAGTGGTTATACAGACCAGGAGGACTAGACTAGTGGTTATACAGACCAGGAGGACTAGTGGTTATATAGGTTATATAGACCAGGAGGACAGACTAGTGGTTATACAGACCAGGAGGACTTATATAGATACAGACCAGGAGACCAGAGACTAGTGGTTATACAGACCAGGAGGAGAGACTAGTGGTTATACAGACCAGGAGGAGAGACTAGTGGTTATACAGACCAGGAGGAGAGACTAGTGGTTATACAGACCAGGAGGAGAGACTAGTGGTTATACAGACCAGGAGACTAGTGGTTATACAGACCAGGAGGACTAGTGGTTATACAGAGGAGGACCAGGAGGACTAGTGGTTATACAGACCAGGAGGACTAGTGGTTATACAGACCAGGGAGACTACAGACTAGTGGTTATACAGACCAGGAGGACAGACTATGGGTTATACAGACCAGGAGGACAGACTAGTGGTTATACAGACCAGGAGGACAGACTAGTGGTTATACAGACCAGGAGGACAGACTAGTGGATATATAGACCAGGAGGACAGACTAGTGGATATATAGACCAGGAGGACAGACTAGTGGTTATATAGACCACGAGGACAGACTAGTGGTTATATAGACCAGGAGGACAGACTAGTGGTTATGTAGACCACGAGGACAGACTAGTGGTTATATAGACCAGGAGGACTAGTGGTTATATAGACCATGAGGACAGACTAGTGGTTATACAGACCAGGAGGACTAGTGGTTATATAGACCAGGAGGACTAGTGGTTATATAGACCATGAGGACAGACTAGTGGTTATACAGACCAGGAGGACTAGTGGTTATACAGACCAGGAGGACTAGTGGTTATACAGACCAGGAGGATTAGTGGTTATACAGACCAGGAGGACAGACTAGTGGTTATACAGACCAGGAGGACTAGTGGTTATACAGACCAGGAGGACTAGTGGTTATACAGACCAGGAGGACTAGTGGTTATATAGATCAGGAGGACAGACTAGTGGTTATATAGATCAGGAGGACTAGTGGTTATATAGACCAGGAGGACAGACTAGTGGTTATACAGACCAGGAGGACAGACTAGTGGTTATATAGACCAGGAGGACAGACTAGTGGTTATATAGACCAGGAGGACAGACTAGTGGTTATACAGACCAGGAGGACAGACTAGTGGTTATATAGACCAGGAGGACAGACTAGTGGTTATATAGACCAGGAGGACTAGTGGTTATATAGACCAGGAGGACAGACTAGTGGTTATACAGACCAGGAGGACAGACTAGTGGTTATACAGACCAGGAGGACAGACTAGTGGTTATATAGACCAGGAGGACAGACTAGTGGTTATATAGACCAGGAGGAGAGACTGGTGGGTATATAGACCAGGAGGAGAGACTGGTGGGTATACAGACCAGGAGGACAGACTAGTGGTTATATAGACCAGGAGGACAGACTAGTGGTTATACAGACCAGGAGGACTAGTGGTTATACAGACCAGGAGGACAGACTAGTGGTTATACAGACCAGGAGGACAGACTAGTGGTTATATAGACCAGGAGGACGGACTGGTGGTTATATAGACCAGGAGGAGAGACTAGTGGTTATACAGACCAGGAGGACAGACTAGTGGTTGTGTGTGTGCAGACTGTGTGTGTGTGTGTGTGTGTGTGCATGTGTGTGCATGCGTCAGTTCTTGTGTGTGTGTGTGTGTGTGTGTGTGTGTGTGTGCTCGCAACTCACCAGAGCATGAAAGGACGACACAGAGAAGATTCCGAGGCGTCCCATGGCCAGTTTAGTGGGTCTGGAGGCGAAGGCAAGCAGGCGTTTGGGGTTGGGCAGCTCCCCTCCTTGCAGACTGGCCAGGTAACATCGGAACCGGAACAAACCCATATGAAACTGTTCCAAGTTCTGCTCCCACAGAAAGATCTAGAACAAAAAAACACAACAACCCATTAAAAAGAAAAGGGGCAATCTGGGTTTGGTACATCCATGTTTCTCACGGATGGACAGTCTTTGCATCCATAGCTGTGTCTATGCATTTGAGAGTGGTTACACTGCCACGTGTGTCTCCCCACCCAAACGTCAACAAAACCAAAGAGCTGACGGTGGACGACAGGAGACAGCAGAGAGACTACGCCTCCAGCCACATCGACGGGGCCGGGAGTGAAGAGGGTCAAGTTCAAAGTTCAACAGCGGGTACCTGAGGACCTGAAACGGTCCCTTCACATAGATGGTGTGGTGAAGAAGGTGCAACAGCGCCTCATAAATAGTAGCAGGGTGAATGCTGAACTGTTGTTACACACATATCCACAAATATTTAGGATTACATAATGGGGGGAGGGGGGAGAAGTTTAACTGCAGAATTTATTATCCAGCATTGACGCAATGACTCTGTCGGTTTGATCGAGGCGTTACCTCGAGAGTTGCATTCCAAATTTCCCAGTCAGGAACAACGTTTGTTGCATGGAGAGGGTGATGGCACAGCCGTCAGAGAAGGTAACGTTAGTGATCACACAGGGAGATGATCTGTTTGAGCCTGAGGACCAGGTTTCCGGTCTAGAAGGGGAGAGCCAGCCAGGGTGGAGGTGGGGGCAACTAGCCCAGAGAAGAGGGGACAATACAGGACCTCTAGCAGATAAAGACTGATACAGTATGAGGGGTTGAGTCCCAAATGGCGCCCTATTCCCTATGGGCACTACATAGGGAATAACATGCCATTTGAGAAGCAGACTGGGAGAGACAGGTATTTCTGAGGAGCAAAGCCTGCTTCTATTCAGCTCAGCACAATGTGTAACCAGACGCTGCCAAAGTTGCCCATGCCAACCAGGCAGGCAGTCAGTCAAGCAGGCATCCAAACAGGCACCCAACCAGGCAGTCACCAGCCAGGTAACCAGTCAGCCAAACAGTCCCCCAGCAAACCAGGTTGCCAAGCAGGCAGCCAACAGCCAGGCACCAAACCAGCCAACAGCCAGGTACCCATCCTGCCAACCAACCAGCCAGTCAGCAACCAGTGAGCCAGCCATCCAGGCAGCCAACCAGGAAGCCAAACAGAGACTACCTTACAGACACACAACAAAGGATCTGCCTTTCATTAACCTGACCTACCAAGTGCTCCATGGTAGGTCAGGATCTAGCCAACCAACCAGCCAGTCAGCAACCAGTGAGCCAGCCATCCAGGCAGCCAACCAGGAAGCCAAACAGAGACTACCTTACAGACACACAACAAAGGATCTGCCTTTCATTAACCTGACCTACCAAGCTCTACCTGCTCCATGGTAGGTCAGGATCTAACAGGGGCCAAGTGCTCCATGGTAGGTCAGGGTCTAACAGGGCCAAGTGCTCCATGGTAGGTCAGGGTCTAACAGGGGCCAAGTGCTCCATGGTAGGTCAGGGTCTAACAGGGGCCAAGTGCTCCATGGTAGGTCAGGGTCTAACAGGGCCAAGTGCTCCATGGTAGGTCAGGGTCTAACAGGGCCAAGTGCTCTATGGTAGGTCAGGATCTAACAGGGGCCAAGAGCTCCATGGTAGGTCAGGGTCTAACAGGGGCCAAGTGCTCCATGGTAGGTCAGGGTATAACAGGGCCAAGTGCTCCATGGTAGGTCAGGGTCTAACAGGGGCCAAGTGCTCCATGGTAGGTCAGGGTCTAACAGGGCCAAGTGCTCCATGGTAGGTCAGGGTCTAACAGGGGCCAAGTGCTCCATGGTAGGTCAGGGTCTAACAGGGCCAAGTGCTCCATGGTAGGTCAGGATCTAACAGGGGCCAAGTGCTCCATGGCCCCAACAACAAACAGTAACCTGAAGAACAACATATATTAGTCTCGACAAACAGGGTTTGGGTCCCTAATTACATGATCAATACTGTTCTGTCTTCTTGGCATCAGTGACGAGCTTCATCATCTACTCTCCTATCTTCTTGTCCCTCCTTCAATCCCCTCCTACACACCTGGTCCAGTAGTCTTCCTCTTCTTGGTATTGGTAACTGAGCTCACACACACACACCTGGTTCAGTATGGTCTTCCTCGTCTTGGTATCGGTAACTAAGCTCACACACACACACACACACACACACACACACACACACACCTGGTCCAGTAGTCTTCCTCTTCTTGGTATTGGTAACTGAGCTCACACACACCTGGTTCAGTATGGTCTTCCTCGTCTTGGTATTGGTAACTGAGCTCACACACACACACACACACACACACCTGGTTCAGTATGGTCTTCCTCGTCTTGGTATTGGTAACTGAGCTCACACACACACCTGGTTCAGTATGGTCTTCCTCGTCTTGGTATCGGTAACTGAGCTCACACACACCTGGTCCAGTAGTCTTCCTCGTCTTGGTATTGGTAACTGAGCTCACACACACACACCTGGTTCAGTATGGTCTTCCTCGTCTTGGTATCGGTAACTGAGCTCACACACACCTGGTCTAGTAATCTTCCTCGTATTGGTAACTGAGCTCACACACACCTGGTCTAGTAGTCTTCCTCATCTTGGTATCGGTAACTAAGCTCACACACACACACACACACACACACACAGACACACACACAGACACACACACACCTGGTCCAGTATGGTCTTCCTCTTCTTGGTATCGGTCACGGCACTGAGCTGCATGTCTCCCATCTTCTTCATCTTCTCGTCCATGTCGATCTTCTGCTCCAGCTTCTTGATCTCCGCCCTCAACAGACGCACCGTGTCCTCCCGGTGATGCTGCCTGGCAACGGCCGCCGCGCACGCCGAGTGGATGGCCGTGATCCAGTTCTCCAGCTCCGTCTGACTGCACGTCTACAAGGGGTTAGAGGTCAGAGGTTAGAGAAAGGGTTACACAGACCTTTATCCACACTACAGCATGCTTGGAATACAGCCAAGTTAAACAACAAATGACCAAACAGTGTACATCACACACACACACACACACACACACACACGGAGCTCCTCCTACCTGGAAGAGAAAAGCATCTCCTAGAGAGTTGCTGAGGCAGAAGACAAAGTCCTTCTTGGGGTGTTCAGGGACGGCCTGGACGATACTGTTCTCAGCCCACGCCGCATGTTTAGGGACACTGTTGTGGTCGATCCCCGACCGTCCGTCCGTCTCGTAGAAGAACAGAGTGCATCCTGGGAGAAAACAGGAACAAGGTCGTTACTCAATCAATCAAATCAAATGTATGTTCATAGCTATTTTTCCTATAAAGTGCAAAATGCAGTCAAACACAATAAAGTAAAGTATCAATAAAGTATCAATGAAAAAGGTTTAAGGTGATGTATATTTCTAGACAGTGATAGCTTTCTTTCCTTCAAATATCTGACAGGGGGAAATGTCCCTGCAGAAAACAACAACAAATCAAATAAACAACAGCTTGTTTATTCGATTTAATTCTGCTCTCTAGTGGCCAGCAGTAAGAAGTGCCGGTCTGGATTCTCCAGGAGGGAGCATGCATAATCAGAATAATGATGTGGCCCCTAGAATGCTTATGTGGCCCTTAGAATGCTGATGTGATCCCCTAGAATGCTTATGTGGCCCCTAGAATGCTGATGTGGCCCCTAGAATGCTGATGTGGCCCCTAGAATGCTGATGTGGCCCCTAGAATAATGATGTGGCCCCTAGAATAATGATGTGGCCCCTAGAATAATGATGTGGCCCCTAGAATAATGATGTGGCCTCTAGAATAATGAGGTGGCCCCTAGAATAATGATGTGGCCCCTAGATGCTGATGTGATCCCCTAGAATAATGATGTGGCCCCTAGAATGCTAATGTGATCCCCTAGAATAATGATGTGGCCCCTAGAATGCTGATGTGGCCCCTAGAATAATGATTTGGCCCCTAGAATCCTGATGTGGCCCCTAGAATGCTAAGGTGAACCCCTAGAATGCTGATGTGAACCCCTAGAATGCTGATGTGGCCCCTAGAATGCTGATGTGAACCCCTAGAATGCGGATGTGGCCCCTAGAATGCTAATGAGGCCCCTAGAATGCTGATGAGGCCCCTAGAATGCTGATGAGGCCCCTAGAATGCTGATGTGGCCCCTAGAATGCTGATGTGGCCCCTAGAATAATGATGTGGCCCCTAGAATAATGATGTGGCCCCTAGATGCTGATGTGATCCCCTAGAATAATGATGTGGCCCCTAGAATGCTAGAATGCTAATGTGATCCCCTAGAATAATGATGTGGCCCCTAGAATGCTGATGTGGCCCCTAGAATAATGATTTGGCCCCTAGAATCCTGATGTGGCCCCTAGAATGCTAAGGTGAACCCCTAGAATGCTGACGTGAACTCCTAGAATGCTGATGTGGCCCCTAGAATGCTGATGTGGCCCCTATAATCCTGATGTGGCCCCTATAATCCTGATGTGGCCCCTATAATCCTGATGTGGCCCCTAGAATGCTGATGTGAACCCCTAGAATGCGGATGTGGCCCCTAGAATGTTGATGAGGCCCCTAGAATGCTGATGTGGCCCCTAGAATGCTGATGTGGCCCCTAGAATAATGATGTGGCCCCTAGAATAATGATGTGGCCCCTAGATGCTGATGTGATCCCCTAGAATAATGATGTGGCCCGTAGAATGCTGATGTGATCCCCTAGAATAATGATGTGGCCCCTAGAATGCTGATGTGGCCCCTAGAATGCTGATGTGGCCCCTAGAATAATGATTTGGCCCCTAGAATCCTGATGTGGCCCCTAGAATGCTAATGTGAACCCCTAGAATGCTGATGTGAACCCCTAGAATGCTGATGTGGCCCCTATAATCCTGATGTGGCCCCTATAATCCTGATGTGGCCTCTAGAATGCTGATGTGGCCCCTAGAATGCTAATGTGAACCCCTAGAATGCTGATGTGAACCCCTAGAATGCTGATGTGGCCCCTAGAATGCTGATGTGGCCCCTATAATCCTGATGTGGCCCCTATAATCCTGATGTGGCCCCTATAATCCTGATGTGGCCCCTAGAATCCTGATGTGGCCCCTAGAATGCTGATGTGAACCCCTAGAATGCGGATGTGGCCCCTAGAATGCTGATGTGACCCTAGAATGCTGATGTGACCCCTAGAATGCTGATGTGACCCCTAGAATGCTGATGTGACCCCTAGAATGCTGATGTGGCCCCTAGAATAATGATTTGGCCCCTAGAATCCTGATGTGGCTCCTAGAATGCTAATGTGAACCCCTAGAATGCTGATGTGAACCCCTAGAATGCTGATGTGGCCCCTATAATCCTGATGTGGCCCCTATAATCCTGATGTGGCCTCTAGAATGCTGATGTGGCCCCTAGAATGCTGATGTGAACCCCTAGAATGCGGATGTGGCCCCTAGAATGCTGATGTGGCCCCTAGAATGCTGATGTGGCCCTAGAATGCTGATGTGGCCCCTAGAATGCTGATGAGGCCCCTAGAATGCAGATGTGGCCCCTAGAATGCTGATGTGACCTCTAGAATGCTGATGTGGCCCAGTCAAGTGGTATTAAAGGCCTACTCTGTGATATTTAGGTTAATGATGTGGCCCAGTCAAGTGGTATTAAAAGGCCTACTCTGTGATATTTAGGTTGTCTCTCAAATGGCACCATATTCCTATCTAGTGCACTACTTTTGGCTAGGGCCTTGGTCCAGAGTAGTGCACTATATAGAGAATAGGGTGTAATTTGGGATGCAGCCAGACAACACGTATCATCAGGACATCTACACAGCCATGAATAAATCACAAACGGTTGTATTGAGTACAGTGCTGTAAATACAGTTGAAGTCTGAAGTTTACACACACCTTAGCCAAATACATTTAAACTCAGTTTCACACAATTTCCTGACATTTAATCATTGTACAAAATGCCCTGTCTTAGGTCAGTTAGGGTCACCACTTTATTTTAAGAATGTGAAATGTCAGAATAATAGTAGAGAGAATGATTAATTTCAGCTTTTATTTCTTTCATCACATTCCCCAGTGGGTCAGAAGTTTACATACACTCAATTAGTATTTTGTAGCATTGCCTTTAAATTGTTTAACTTGGGTCAAACGTTTCGGGTAGCCTTCCACAAACTTCCCACAATAAGTTGGGTGAATTTTGGCCCATTCCTCCTGACAGCTGGATTAACGGAGTCAGGTTTGTAGGCCTCCTTACTCCAACACGCTTTTTCAATTCTGCCCACACATTTTCTATAGGATTGAGGTGAGGGCTTTGTGATGGCCACTCCAATACCTTGACTTTGTTGTCCTTAAGCCATTTTGCCACTCCTTCCTCATGATGCCATCTATTTTGTGAAGTGCACCAGTCCCTCCTGCAGCAAAGCACCCTCATAAAATGATGCTGCCACCCCCATACTTCACGGAATGCTGATCTTCGGCTTGCAAGCCTCCCCCTTTTTCCTCCAAACATAACGATGGTCATTATGGCCAAACAGTTCTATTTTTGTTACATCAAACCAAAGGACATTTCTCCAAAAAGTACGATCTTTGTCCCCATGTGCAGTTGTAGCAGTAGTAGTAGTAGCAGTAGTAGTAGTAGTAACATTCGTAGCAGTAGTAGTAACATTCATAGCAGTAGTAGTAGCAGTAGTAGTAGTAGTAGTAACATTTGTAGCAGTAGTCGTAGTAGTAACATTTGTAGCAGTAGTAGCAGTAGTAGTAGTAGTAGTAGTAGTAGTAGTAGGTGTAGTAACATTTGTAGTAGTAGTAGTAGTAGTAGTAACATGTGTAGCAGTAGGTGTAGTAGCATTTGTAGTTGTAGTAGTAGTTGTAGTAGTAGTAGTAACATTGTAGCAGTAGTAACATTTGTAGCAGTAGTAGTAGTAACATTTGTAGCAGTAGTAGTAGTAACATTTGTAGCAGTAGTAACATTTGTAGCAGTAGTAGTAGTAACATTTGTAGCAGTAGTAGTAACATTTGTAGCAGTAGGTGTAGTAGCATTTGTAGCAGTAGTAGTAGTAACATTTGTAGCAGTAGTAGTAGTAACATTTGTAGCAGTAGGTGTAGTAGCATTTGTAGCAGTAGTAGTAGTAACATTTGTAGCAGTAGTAGTAGTAACATTTGTAGCAGTAGTAACATTTGTAGCAGTAGTAGTAGTAACATTTGTAGCAGTAGTAGTAGTAGTAGTAGTAGTAGTAGTAACATTTGTAGCAGTAGTAGTAGTAGTAGTAGTAGTAGTAACATTTGTAGCAGTAGCTATAATGTGTATAGAGCCAGTAGATAGTTAGATAGCAGTGTGTATAGATACAGTATATACTGTAGGGTAGGTACCTTTGAGGCAGACCCAGTAGCTGTAATGTGTATAGACCCAGTAGATAGTTAGATAGCAGTGTGTATAGATACAGTATATACTGTAGGGTAGGTACCTTTGAGGCAGACCCAGTAGCTGTAATGTGTATAGACCCAGTAGATAGTTAGATAGCAGTGTGTATAGATACAGTATATACTGTAGGGTATGTACCTTTGAGGCAGACCCAGTAGCTGTAATGTGTATAGAGCCAGTAGATAGTTAGATAGCAGTGTGTATAGATACAGTATATACTGTAGGGTAGGTACCTTTGAGGCAGACCCAGTAGCTGTAATGTGTATAGACCCAGTAGATAGTTAGATAGCAGTGTGTATAGATACAGTATATACTGTAGGGTAGGTACCTTTGAGGCAGACCCAGTAGCTCTTCCACTTCCTCCTGGTGGCCGACTCCACCTTCTTGCTTTTCTTGTGAACCAGGAAGTTCTTGACGGCCAGCCGGCCCGCCTTCCGCACGGTTCCCTGGACAACGCCGTGCAGGGGATCTGATTGGTAGGCTGAACTCATGGTGCTCTGCTCGTCACTCAGGGCTGACCCCGCCTCCTCCAGACTCTCTGTCTGACATGAGCTCATCTCCAACTCCTAATCATAACATTACATTCAAATCAATAAAGCTTTATTGTTCCCGAACTGCAATTTATTTGCAGCTTAAAATACATAGACAGACAAAGGACTGAAAACAGCAAACCCCCATGAGAGCCTGGTCCCTCTAGGTTTCTTCCTAGGTTCTGGCCTTTTTAGGGAGTTTTTCCTAGCCAACGTGCTTCTACATCTGCATTGCTTGTTGTTTTGGGGTTTTAGACTGGGTTTGTGTATCAGCTGATGTAAAAAGGGCTTTAAAAATCTATATTTGATTTGAAACACACATAGCAGATGATGATTGTGATCGTGTGTGTGTGTGTGTGTGTGTAAACCACCACCCACCTGTCTGAAGTTCTCATAGACCCCCTGGACCCCCTCACTGGCTCCTCCCCCGCTGCTGCTTCCGCTGTCACTGCCAGCGAACAGGCTCCGCCCCGCCGCCGAGCACACGGAGAAGGACATAGACATGGTCTTACAGCGCCGGGACTGATGCTCCGCCCCCGAAGCCGTCACCCCGTCTATGCCACTGTCCTCGTACTCACTGCCCTCTCCGGCTGTCACATCCTGGAAACACACAGGTACAGTCACACAGGTGAGACACACACACACACGACACAGGTAGAGATGAGACACACACACACACACGACACAGGTAGAGATGAGACACACACACACACACACAGGTAGAGATGAGACACACACACACACAGGTAGAGATGAGACACACACACACACAGGTAGAGATGAGACACACACACACACACACACACACACACGACACAGGTAGAGACACACCCACAAAGGTAGAGATGAGACACACACACACACACACGACACAGGTAGAGACACACCCACACAGGTAGAGATGAGACACACACACACACACGACACAGGTAGAGACACACCCACACAGGTAGAGATGAGACACACACACACACACACGACACAGGTAGAGGAGACACACACACACACAGGTAGAGATGAGACACACACACACACACGACACAGGTAGAGACGAGACACACACACACACGACACAGGTAGAGACACACCCACACACACACACACACAACACAGGTAGAGGTGAGACACACACACACACACACGACACAGGTAGAGATGAGACACACACACACACACGACACAGGTAGAGACACACCCACACGACACAGGTAGAGACACACCCACACAGGTAGAGGTGAGACACACACACACACACGACACAGGTAGAGACACACCCACACAGGTAGAGGTGAGACACACACAGTCTATGGACACTTGTTGCATTCTATTGGTCTCCAGACATGTGGTCAGACTGACAGAAAACCAAGCTTCAGTCTTGTCACACCAGCAGTCCTTCACCTTGAGTAGAGTCCATACCGTCTCTGCAGATGTGGAGCTGGCAACCCTGCCCTCAAAAAATCCTGATCCTACCCTGGCCTACCTTAGTTTCTAGAAAGACCCATCTGTAGACTAGGCTAAGGTAGGCCAGGGTAGGATCAGGACTTTTTAAGGGCACCACTGGTACCTTAGCCTAGTCTACAGACGGGTCTTTCTAGAAACTAAGGTACCAGTGGTGCCCTTAAAAAATCCTCCACTCTAATTGGTTTGTTTTTCATGTGGAGTGGAATCACATTCACATCGACTCCGGAAATGACTAAAAATCAGTATCATATTAGTGTTATACCATGGCATTCTTGAATCCTCATTTCTGATTGGCTTAAACGGCATTCTAGAGCCTGCATTATTTCCCTATAACGCACGGTACATCAGCACGGTAGAATTCAACGGCTACAGTTCATTCTTACATGTTTTATGTTTGAGCAGCTTTTTGAAAGCTCAAGTCGAATTGAAAACATTATTGGCGTTGTTGAATTAGATTTTCATAAAAGCAAGGCTACAGGACTGATGGTTTGGTGAGCTAAACTAGCGAGTCTGTTTGGTTAACACAGCCACTAACTGTACGCCATCTAGTAAACGCGCTTCATCAGTGGATGTTACACACAGTTCTACCTGCATTATCGATCATAGCGTGTTGCTGGGAAAAACGTACACTACAGTTCAAAAGTTTATAACACCACTACCTATCTACAATACAAAATGTATAACAACAATGTATACAACAAAATTACAATGTACACTGCCGTTCAACAGTTTGGGGTCACTTAGAAATGTCCTTGTTTTTGAAAGAAAAGCTATTTTTTTGCTCGGACACCCATGCATACTCCACAAGACATACCACAAGAGGTCTCTTCACAGTCCAGAACAGACTATGGGAGGCGCACAGTACTACATAGAGCCATGACTACATGGAACTCTATTCCACAGTACTACATAGAGCCATGACTACATGGAACTCTATTCCACAGTACTACATAGAGCCATGACTACATGGAACTCTATTCCACAGTACTACATAGAGCCATGACTACATGGAACTCTATTCCACAGTACTACATAGAGCCATGACTACGTGGAACTCTATTCCACAGTACTACATAGAGCCATGACTACATGGAACTCTATTCCACAGTACTACATAGAGCCATGACTACATGGAACTCTATTCCACAGTACTTCATAGACCCATGACTACATGGAACTCTATTCCACAGTACTACATAGAGCCATGACTACATTGAACTCTATTCCACAGTACTACATAGAGCCATGACTACATGGAACTCTATTCCACAGTACTACATAGAGCCATGACTACATGGAACTCTATTCCACAGTACTACATAGAGCCATGACTACGTGGAACTCTATTCCACAGTACTACATAGAGCCATGACTACGTGGAACTCTATTCCACAGTACTACATAGAGCCATGACTACATGGAACTCTATTCCACAGTACTACATAGAGCCATGACTACATGGAACTCTATTCCACAGTACTTCATAGACCCATGACTACATGGAACTCTATTCCACAGTACTACATAGAGCCATGACTACATGGAACTCTATTCCACAGTACTACATAGAGCCATGACTACATGGAACTCTATTCCACAGTACTACATAGAGCCATGACTACATGGAACTCTATTCCACAGTACCACATAGAGCCATGACTACATAGAGCCACGACTACATGGAACTCTATTCCACAGTACTACATAGAGCCATGACTACATGGTGGAACTCTAATTCCACAGTACTACATAGAGCCATGACTACATGGTACTCAATTCCACAGTACTACATAGAGCCATGACTACATGGTGGAACTATATTCCACAGTACTACATAGAGCCATGACAACATGGAACTCTATTCCACAGTACTACATAGAGCCATGACTACATGGAACTCTATTCCACAGTACTACATAGAGCCACGACTACATGGAACTCTATTCCACAGTACTACATAGAGCCATGACTACATGGTGGAACTCTATTCCACAGTACTACATAGAGCCATGACTACATGGTGGAACTGTATTCCACAGTACTACATAGAGCCATGACTACATGGAACTCTATTCCACAGTACTACATAGAGCCATGACTACATGGAACTCTATTCCACAGTACTACATAGAGCCATGACTACGTGGAACTCTATTCCACAGTACTACATAGAGCCATGACTACGTGGAACTCTATTCCACAGTACTACATAGAGCCATGACTACATGGAACTCTATTCCACAGTAGTACATAGAGCCATGACTACATGGAACTCTATTCCACAGTACTTCATAGACCCATGACTACATGGAACTCTATTCCACAGTACTACATAGAGCCATGACTACATGGAACTCTATTCCACAGTACTACATAGAGCCATGACTACATGGAACTCTATTCCACAGTACTACATAGAGCCATGACTACATGGAACTCTATTCCACAGTACTACATAGAGCCATGACTACATGGAACTCTATTCCACAGTACTACATAGAGCCATGACTACGTGGAACTCTATTCCACAGTACTACATAGAGCCATGACTACGTGGAACTCTATTCCACAGTACTACATAGAGCCATGACTACATGGAACTCTATTCCACAGTACTACATAGAGCCATGACTACATGGAACTCTATTCCACAGTACTTCATAGACCCATGACTACATGGAACTCTATTCCACAGTACTTCATAGACCCATGACTACATGGAACTCTATTCCACAGTACTACATAGAGCCATGACTACATGGAACTCTATTCCACAGTACTACATAGAGCCATGACTACATGGTACTCAATTCCACAGTACTACATAGAGCCATGACTACATGGTGGAACTATATTCCACAGTACTACATAGAGCCATGACAACATGGAACTCTATTCCACAGTACTACATAGAGCCATGACTACATGGAACTCTATTCCACAGTACTACATAGAGCCACGACTACATGGAACTCTATTCCACAGTACTACATAGAGCCATGACTACATGGTGGAACTCTATTCCACAGTACTACATAGAGCCATGACTACATGGTGGAACTGTATTCCACAGTACTACATAGAGCCATGACTACATGGTGGAACTCTATTCCACAGTACTACATAGAGCCACGACTACATGGAACTCTATTCCACAGTACTACATAGAGCCACGACTACATGGAACTCTATTCCACAGTACTACATAGAGCCACGACTACATGGAACTCTATTCCACAGTACTACATAGAGCCACGACTACATGGAACTCTATTCCACAGTACTACATAGAGCCATGACTACATGGTGGAACTCTATTCCACAGTACTACATAGAGCCATGACTACATGGTGGAACTCTATTCCACAGTACTACATAGAGCCATGACTACATGGTGGAACTCTATTCCACAGTACTACATAGAGCCATGACTACATGGTGGAACTCTATTCCACAGTACTACATAGAGCCATGACTACATGGAACTCTATTCCACAACAAGTAACTCGTGCCAGCAGTAAAATTAGATTTAAAAAGCAGATAGAATAAACCTTATGGAACAGTGGGGACGGTGAAGCAACACAGACACATGCTTACAAAACAAACAACATACGTACAACATACAACATACGCACTATACACATGGATGTTCTGGTATAGATATGTTGTAAGTAGCGTAGACGCCTGAGGGCAAACACTTAATATGTTGTGAAATATGTTATGAATGTATTGTAATGTTTTTTAAAAATGTATAACTGCCTTAATTTTGCTGGACCCTGGGAAAAGTAGCTGCTGCCTTGGCAGGAACTAATGGGGATCCATACTAAACCCCAGGAAGAGTAGCTGCTGCCTTGGCAGGATCTAATGGGGATCCATAATAAACCCCAGGAAGAGTAGCTGCTGCCTTGGCAGGAACTAATGGGGATCCCTAATAAACCCCAGGAAGAGTAGCTGCTGCCTTGGCAGGAACTAATGGGGATCCATAATAAACCCCAGGAAGAGTAGCTGCTGCCTTGGCAGGAACTAATGGGGATCCATAATAAACCCCAGGAAGAGTAGCTGCTGCCTTGGCAGGAACTAATGGGGATCCATAATAAACCCCAGGAAGAGTAGCTGCTGCCTTGGCAGGAACTAACGGGGATCCACAATAAACCCCAGGAAGAGTAGCTGCTGCCTTGGCAGGAACTAATGGGGATCCATAATAAACCCCAGGAAGAGTAGCTGCTGCCTTGGCAGGAACTAATGGAGATCCATAATAAACCCCAGGAAGAGTAGCTGCTGCCTTGGCAGGAACTAATGGAGATCCACAATAAACCCCAGGAAGAGTAGCTGCTGCCTTGGCAGGAACTAATGGGGATCCATAATAAACCCCAGGAAGAGTAGCTGCTGCCTTGGCAGGAACTAATGGGGATCCATAATAAACCCCAGGAAGAGTAGCTGCTGCCTCGGCAGGAACTAATGGGGATCCATAATAAACCCCAGGAAGAGTAGCTGCTGCCTTGGCAGGAACTAATGGGGATCCATAATAAACCCCAGGAAGAGTAGCTGCTGCCTTGGCAGGAACTAATGGGGATCCATAATAAACCCCAGGAAGAGTAGCTGCTGCCTTGGCAGGAACTAATGGGGATCCATAATAAACCCCAGGAAGAGTAGCTGCTGCCTTGGCAGGAACTAATGGAGATCCATAATAAACCCCAGGAAGAGTAGCTGCTGCCTCGGCAGGAACTAATGGGGATCCATAATAAACCCCAGGAAGAGTAGCTGCTGCCTTGGCAGGAACTAATGGGGATCCATAATAAACCCCAGGAAGAGTAGCTGCTGCCTTGGCAGGAACTAATGGGGATCCATAATAAACCCCAGGAAGAGTAGCTGCTGCCTTGGCAGGAACTAATGGGGATCCATAATAAACCCCAAGAAGAGTAGCTGCTGCCTTGGCAGGAACTAATGGAGATCCATAATAAACCCCAGGAAGAGTAGCTGCTGCCTTGGCAGGAACTAATGGGGATCCATAATAAAAACAAATGAACACATTTCTAGCAGCAAAATGTGTTAAATTATAGCCGTGGTATTAAAAGGGAGAATAAACCAGGGGCTCTCTGGGTTCTCCGGAACATATTGGAACTCCGTGGAACGTCAGTTCCACTCCTCTAGCGTGTCGTGGAACACACCTTCCACGTCGTTCTGTAGTTTCCATAGAACACACAGCCCCTCGTTAATTATCCCTTACGTATGCTACCAGTGTGGTCTATGATATGCATTCGGTGTGCATCCTATGACTAAAAAAACAAACATGGAGTCAGTGTAACAACATTGTGACACCCTACCTGTATGGTCTGTGCCCTGCGTCCCTGCATGGTGGCGCAGGTGGCAGCCCGGGGATTGGTTAGCCCCTCAGACAGGCAGTGTGAGCGTCGGCAGGGCAGAGTATACGCTCCGTACGAGTTCCCATCATCCTCCTCTTCCGGAGACACCATCTTATCACCCTCCCGGGCGGAGCGGTTAGCGTCATGGTGCCACTTAGCGTAGCGTCCAGCGGGTCGGCGAGTCGGGGTCTTCTGACCCCCGTAGAGCTGGTCCAGGGAGTTGGCTCGGCCTGCTGCGCCCAGACTCTCCAGACCCTCAGGGGACACGAGCCCCAGCAGGCCGTCACAATCAGGGAAGTCTTCTACCTCCTCCGTGTCGATGATCTCCTCTGTGCTGAAAAGAGACGGAAATTGAATGGATTTGAACTGACAACCCTCCAGTTGGCCGATTCTCTACACTTACATGTAAGTCATTTAGCATATCCAGAGTGTGTAGTGGAAATTTCCTGTATTTACCAAATCATGAGAGCAAACCACACACAAGTCAGAGTTATCACAAAGTCCATCTTTAATTATATGAGCTCCATCACAACCCTGTGACTCTCAGATCAGTTCAGTGTCTATAAATGAATTCTCTGAGAGTGCTTACACATTGCAACTGAGATCCTTTATAGCAAAGACACACATAGCCAGACAGCATTGGCTATAAATTATCGTTGAGCTTTGTCTCCTAAACTATGTTCTTATCTCGCTCTCAGGACCATAAAACAAAACCTATCAACAGGCATATATCAAATACACCCCTCCTGGACAAGATCACAGAGACACAGTGACTGGCACACAGACATTGTGGAGCCAAGACATAATTGGTTTAAAAGATATGTTTACATATGAAGACAAGCTTGACCCCTCCCCTTTCTGCAGCCACCACTATAGTACATCAAGATACATTCTGATGAGAAGTAACTCACAAGCATATAATGAAAATAAAAACATCTTATCTATGTTACCCAACTAATTCAGATTATTCCCCAACAAGTGACTCACAATTAGTGCATTAATCTACAAGTAACTAAGTAAGAAAACCTCATATCATAGTCATAGTATATCACGGTCATTCTCTAACCTGGTGAGGTGTTCCCGGCTGTGGTCTGACTTCTCTAACCTGGTGAGGTGTTCCCGGCTGAGGTCTGACTTCTCTAACCTGGTGAGGTGTTCCCGGCTGAGGTCTGACTTCTCTAACCTGGTGAGGTGTTCCCGGCTGTGGTCTGACTTCTCTAACCTGGTGAGGTGTTCCCGGCTGAGGTCTGACTTCTCTAACCTGGTGAGGTGTTCCCGGCTGAGGTCTGACTTCTCTAACCTGGTGAGGTGTTCCCGGCTGAGGTCTGACTTCTCTAACCTGGTGAGGTGTTCCCGGCTGAGGTCTGACTTCTCTAACCTGGTGAGGTGTTCCCGGCTGTGGTCTGACTTCTCTAACCTGGTGAGGTGTTCCCGGCTGAGGTCTGACTTCTCTAACCTGGTGAGGTGTTCCCGGCTGAGGTCTGACTTCTCTAACCTGGTGAGGTGTTCCCGGCTGAGGTCTGACTTCTCTAACCTGGTGAGATGTTCCTGGCTGAGGTCTGACAGACTGAAGTCCAGGCTGTCGTCTTCTCTCCACATGTCGGCTGATTTGGATCTCTTCTTCTTGAAGCTGACCACCTCTCGAGGTTCCCTAGGTCCGTCTCTAGTCTTCTGAAGGTAGGTCGCCTCCCCTGTGTTACTGTATAGGCCCAGTCCTCTGTCCTGTAGACCCTGGGGTTCGTGGGGTCTAGTCCCAGGTGACTCTGCGTCTTGATGGAGCGTTTCAGATGGGTTGTCTAGGTGGGTATGGCAGGAGACGGGCCGGAGGTTCATGGCCACGCGGTCCACCCAGATCGGAGAGGAGTAGTCTGACAGGACATTGGTCTGGTTGAAGGGCTCCAGGGCGTGATCCACTAAGGACTGTGGGATACTAGGGGTGCTGCTGGAACGCGTGGAGGTCTCAGAGTTTCGGTGATCCACTTTGCCTTGCGAGGCGTGACAGTCACGGGAGCGGCGGGTGGAACCAGAACTGGACTGGGACTGATGGTGCTTGTTGGAGACGCGGAGAGATCGAGACATGTGCTTACGGGACAGGTGGCCATGTTGGGTGCCGTAGAAGGCGTGATCGCCGTTCTGGCTCTCCACGTTGCCCATGGTTACAGTCTACATCAGAAAAGACAGGTAACTACACGGATAAACAACTCATGATGTTACAGAGATACGTGTCAAAACCAACATTTTAATTATAGAGAATTCACTAAGTAAAAACACACGATACCCTGCCAACAATAACATAACCGGCATCCGTATCATAAATGTAATCTTGCCAAGAACTTCGTATCATATATCAGTTAACCAACCTGAAGTCTGGCGTTGACATCACTGGAATGTTGAGTTCCAACCGTCAGGAGAGACAGAGAGAGAGAGAGAGAGAGACAGAGAGAGAGAGAGAGACAGAGAGACAGAGACACAGAGAGAGAGAGAGAGAGAGACAGAGAGACAGAGAGACAGAGACACAGAGAGAGAGACAGAGAGAGAGAGAGAGACAGAGAGAGAGAGAGAGACAGAGAGAGAGAGAGAGAGAGAGAGAGAGGTCCTGATGCCGCTGATATGTACTCAAAAGATCTGGGAGGAGAAAGAAAACAGAAACCCTGGTCAGTCATCGCTGTAAAAAAAGAACAAAACTTACAATAGTCTTTCTGAAGGAACATGAACTTTAACAAGAGGAGGGACACTGCCTGCTGGGAATCAATTGCAGACATTTTGTGGTTAAAGTTGAACATATTTAATTACCCAATCAGTGACTGGGACCACACAGAAATGGGGGTTGTGAGAATAATGAACAATGATCAGCTAACAGTTTTACTACGACCATAACGTCTGTATTAAGCTAGCAAGCTGGATTTACTGGGCTACGAAATATGTTCAAGTGTGGTTGCCACTAGTTACAACAAGACCTAATAAACTGTAGGAAAAGTCACATAAACACTTATGATTGTACCACACACACACACACATTCACCCACACACACATTCACCCACATACACACACACACACACACACACACACACACACACACACACACACACACACACACATATTCACCCACCCACAAATCCCACAGCAAAGAAAAATAAAATACCATAGCCTACAACATTAGTTCTTTAAACAGGGATGCTCTGTGGGTGAGTGTTCAGATTTCCCTCATTGACTAGAATCCGATTGAAGTTGTGAATATCAATCTGTACTCTATCAGAACAATGTTTAATAGTTTAATGTCGGCGCTACCGAGTGGCACAGCGGTCTAAGGACACTGCATCTCAGTGCTAGAGGCGTCACTACAGACCCTGGTTCGATTCCAGGCTGTATCACAACCGGTCGTGAATGGGAGTCCCATAGGGCGGCGCACAATTGACCCAGCGTCGTCCGGGTTAGAGGAGGGTTTGGCCAGTGTAGGCCGTCATTGTAAATAAGAATTTGTTCTTAACTGGCTTGCCTAGTTAAATAAAAAAATAAAAAATGTCTGACTGCAGCAAGACAAAAGGAGATGATGCGGACTACAGGAAAAGGAGGACCGAGCCACGCCCCCATTCTCATCGACGGGGCCGTAGTGGAGCAGGTTGAGAGCTTCAAGTTCCTTGGTGTCCACATCACCAACAAACTATCATGGTCCAAACACACCAAGACAGTCGTGAAGAGGGCACGACAACACCTATTCCCCCTCAGGAGACTACAAAGATTTGGCATGGGTCCCAGATCCTCAAAATGTTAAACAGCTGCACCATCAAGAGTAGCCAGGACATCTTGACCATCAAGAGCATCTTACGGTGAGCAGCACCAGTAGTTAGAGTAAGGTGAGCAGCACCAGTTCCTCTGTGTTAGTTGTATGTCAAACTAGAATAAGAGGAGTGAGGAAGGGGAGGAGAAAGAGGAGGAGTGAGAAAGGGGAGGAGGAAGAGGAGTGAGGAAGGGAAGGAGAAAGGGCAGGAGAGAGGAGGAGGAGAAAGAGGAGGAGGAGGAGGAGTGAGGAAGGGAAGGAGAAAGAGGAGGAGTGAGGAAGGGGAGGAGAAAGAGGAGGAGTGAGGAAGAGAAAGAGGAGGAGTGAGGAAGGGGAGGAGCAAGAGGAGGAGTGAGGAAGGGGAGGAGAAAGAAGAGGAGGAGGAGTGAGGAAGGGAAGGAGAAAGAGGAGTGAGGAAGGGGAAGAGAGAGGAGGAGAAAGAGGAGGAGGAGGAGTGAGGAAGGGAAGGAGAAAGAGGAGGAGTGAGGAAGGGAAGGAGAAAGAGGAGGAGGAGGAGGATGGGGGCTACAAGTGGGCTCACACCTTCTCGCCATGTTGCACATTTGGGATACAGTCGTCTCTCTCTACAGTAGTCTTTCCCTACAGTAGTATCTCCTGAAGGTACTAGTCCATTAGCCACACTATTCTGATGGAACGAAGGAGAAAAATAAGATCATTCCTTTTCCTCCTGACGTTCTCCCTTTCATTCACATCTTTTAAGTGTAGCCAGAACAGAGGAGAGGAGAGTTACATAATGGTTGGAGCTGACCCTGTCTTTTGGTTTCCCTACCCCTCTCCATCCCCCTACCCCTCTCCATCCCCCTACATCCCCCTACCCCTCTCTCCATCCCCCTACCCCTCTCCATCCCCCCCCTACATCCCCCCCCTACCCCTCTCCATCCCCCTACCCCTCTCCATCCCCCTCCATCCATCCCCTACCTCTCCATCCCCTCCATCCCCATCTCCATCCCCCCCCTTACTCTCTCCATACATCCCCCTACCCCCTCTCTCCATCCCCCTCTCCATCCCCCTTACCTCTCTCCATCCCCCTTATCCTCTCTCTCTCCATCCCCCCTCTCCATCCCCTCTCCATCCCCCCCCCACCTCTCTCCATCCCCCACCTCTCTCCATCCCCCCCACTTCTCCCAGGAAATCTCCATCCCCAGTTTCACTTCAGTAACCTCTCCCCCTCAGAGGACAGGTAGAGAGACACCTACCTCTCCCCTCTCCATCCCCCAACCTGTGCTCCATTAAAGCTGCATTGTTGAGGGCGGCAGGGTGCGTTAGCTGCGGTGTTGAGGGTGGCAGGGTGCGTTAGCTGCGGTGTTGAGGGTGGCAGGGTGCGTTAGCTGCGGTGTTGAGGGTGGCAGGGTGCGTTAGCTGCGGTGTTGAGGGTGGCAGGGTGCGTTAGCTGCGGTGTTGAGGGTGGCAGGGTGCGTTAGCTGCGGTGTTGAGGGTGGCAGGGTGCGTTAGCTGCGTGTTGAGGGTGGCAGGGTGCGTTAGCTGCGGTGTTGAGGGTGGCAGGGTGCGTTAGCTGCGGTGTTGAGGGTGGCAGGGTGCGTTAGGGTGGCAGGTGTGCGGTGTTGAGGGTGGCAGGGTGCGTTAGCTGCGGTGTTGAGGGTGGCAGGGTGCATTAGCTGTGGTGTTGAGGGTGGCAGGGTGCGTTAGCTGTGGTGCTGAGGGTGGCAGGGTGCGTTAGCTGCGGTGTTGAGGGTGGCAGGGTTAGTTGCATATTCCCTCTATTAATAAATGAAGAAGAAATGCCAGAGTAGAGGACCATGTTCCCTCTGAGCACCCAGGGGCCTATAGCCAGAGTAGAGGACCATGTTCCCTCGGAGCACCCAGGGGCCTATAGCCAGAGTAGAGGACCATGTTCCCTCTGAGCACCCAGGGGCCTATAGCCAGAGTAGAGGACCATGTTCCCTCTGAGCACCCAGGGGCCTATAGCCAGAGTAGAGGACCATGTTCCCTCTGAGCACCCAGGGGCCTATAGTCAGAGTAGAGGACCATGTTCCCTCTGAGCACCCAGGGGCCTATAGCCAGAGTAGAGGACCATGTTCCCTCTGAGCACCCAGGGGCCTATAGCCAGAGTAGAGGACCATGTTCCCTCTGACCACCCAGGGGCCTATAGCCAGAGTAGAGGACCATGTTCCCTCTGAGCACCCAGGGGCCTATAGCCAGAGTAGAGGACCATGTTCCCTCTGACCACCCAGGGGCCTATAGCCAGAGTAGAGGACCATGTTCCCTCTGAGCACCCAGGGGCCTATAGCCAGAGTAGAGGACCATGTTCCCTCGGAGCACCCAGGGGCTTATTGCCTCTCACTCCCTCTATGTACATTGAGTGAACAAAACATTAAGAACACCTTCCTAATATACCTTCCTGCCTCGCCCTATCCCTCCTGCCTCGCCCTATCCCTCCTGCCTCGCCCTATCCCTCCTGCCTCGCCCTATCCCTCCTGCCTCGCCCTATCCCTCCTGCCTCGCCCTATCCCTCCTACCCCCCTATCCAGAGTAGAGACCCAGCAAAGTTGCAGTTCTTGACACACTCAAACCAGTGCGCCTGGCACCTACTACCATACCCCGTTCAAAAGGCACTTAAATAAGTTGTCTTGCCCATTCACCTTCTAAATTGCACACATAGATAATCCAAGTCTCAATTGTCTCAAGGCTTAAAACTCCTTCTTTAACCAGTCTCCTCCCCTTAATTTACACTGATTGAAGTGAATTTAACAAGTGACATCAATAAGGGGATCATATCTTTCACCTGGATTCACCTGGTCAGTCTGTCATTGAAGGAGCAGGGGTTCCTAATGTTTTGTACAGTCAGTGTATTCTCTCTGCAACCTCAAAACACAGTCGGTTCTGGATTGTTTTCTCAGACTATTGTGCTCTTATTTAGGGACACAAATACCAAATTGCTAAGTGAAAAGAATTAGAGTGTAAAATGTGTTGGCATTGTGACAGTCTGGGCAATTGGATAATTGGGTCACAGCGAGCGGGAACAAGCCTGTTTCTCCCTCTTCTCTTCCTTCAGGACACAGTTAGATAGCTGTTACAGCAGTCACATGATCATTCCTATAGCTAGGTGTTACAGCAGTCACATGATCATTCCTATAGCTAGCTGTTACAGCAGTCACATGATCATTCCTATAGCTAGCTGTTACAGCAGTCACATGATCATTCCTATAGCTAGCGGTTACAGCAGTCACATGATCATTCCTATAGCTAGCTGTTACAGCAGTCACATGATCATTCCTATAGCTAGCTGTTACAGCAGTCACATGATCATTCCTATAGCTAGCTGTTACAGCAGTCACATGATCATTCCTATAGCTAGCTGTTACAGCAGTCACATGATCATTCCTATGAGCTAGCTGTTACAGCAGTCACATGATCATTCCTATAGCTAGCTGTTACAGCAGTCACATGAAAATTCACTATAAAAGCACTCATAAACTGTTACAGATGTCACATGATCATTCCTGGCTAGCTATTCAGCAGCCAGATGATCATTCCAACTGCACCGGCCTCAACCGATCATTCCTCCAGAGGGTAGTGAGGTCTGCAGTCACATGATCATTCCAAACTACCTGTTACAGCAGTCACCACCCGATGCTCAGGAAGGCCATAAAGATCATCAAGCATCAACCAGCAGCCACTGCCTGTTCACCCCGCTGCCATCCAGAAGGCGAGGTCAGTACAGATCAAATCTAGCTGGGACAGAGACTGAAAAACAGCTTCTATCTCAAGGCCATCAGACTGTTAAACAGCCACCACTGATCATTGAGTGGCTAGCTGTTACAGCAGTCAATGATCACTGACTCTATAGCCACTTTAAGCAGTCAAATGATCATTCCTATCACTAGCTTTACAATGCAGTCATATAATGTTACTATACCTAGCTTGTTATCTCATATGCATCACGTGATCATTACCTATAGCTAGCTGTTACAGCAGTCACATGATCATTCCACTTTAGCTATGTTACAGCAGTCACATGATCATTCATATAGCTAGCTGTTACAGCAGTCACTGATCTTGCCTATAGCTAGCTGATCATTCATATAGCTCTGTACCATCACTCATTCCTATATCCTTATGTACATATTCCTATCCCTAGCTGTTATGACAGTAGTTTTTTGATCATTCCTATAGCTAGCTGTTACAGCAGTCACATGATCATTCCTATTGCTGCATTGTTAACTAGAAGGCACAAGCATTTCCTACACTCGCATTAACATCTGCTAACCATGTGTATGTGACAAATAAAATTTGATTTGATTTGCTTTGAGCAGTCACATGATCATTCCTATAGCTAGCTGTTACAGCAGTCACATGATCATTCCTATAGCTAGCTGTTACAGCAGTCACATGATCATTCCTATAGCTAGCTGTTACAGCAGTCACATGATCATTCATATAGCTAGCTGTTACAGCAGTCACATGATCATTCCTATAGCTAGCTATTACAGCAGTCACATGATCATTCCTATAGCTAGCTGTTACAGCAGTCACATGATCATTCCTATAGCTAGCTGTTACAGCAGTCACATGATCATTCCTATAGCTAGCTATTACAGCAGTCACATGATCATTCCTATAGCTAGCTGATCATTCCTATAGCTAGCTGTTACAGCAGTCACATGATCATTCATATAGCTAGCTGTTACAGCAGTCACATGATCATTCCTATAGCTAGCTGTTACAGCAGTCACATGATCATTCCTATAGCTAGCTGTTACAGCAGTCACATGATCATTCCTATAGCTAGCTGTTACAGCAGTCACATGATCATTCCTATAGCTAGCTGTTACAGCAGTCACATGATCATTCCTATAGCTAGCGGTTACAGCAGTCACATGATCATTCATATAGCTAGCTGATCATTCATATAGCTAGCTGTTACAGCAGTCACATGATCATTCCTATAGCTAGCTATTACAGCAGTCACATGATCATTCCTATAGCTAGCTGATCATTCATATAGCTAGCTGTTACAGCAGTCACATGATCATTCATATAGCTAGCTGTTACAGCAGTCACATGATCATTCCTATAGCTAGCTGTTACAGCAGTCACATGATCATTTATTTAGCTCGCTAGCTGTTCAAATATGAAGATCCAATGAGTCATCAGTATTCGGGGGGGCATAGGAGCATGACTTAGAGACAAAGCTATATATTAGCCTACATAAATACATAAGCAGAGTGAATTCCAGTACTGTTGGGTGTTTCTTTAGGACACCAGTTCGCTAGCTGCTATTAATATATACACGGAAATATGTTAGCCTAAATACTATAGTACTGTATGGGGAGGTTCATCAGCATGAGAAGGCATTAGCCACAGGGCTCTCAGAGAGACAGATATACAGTTGAAGTCGGGAAGTTTACATACATTTAGGTTGGAGTCATTAAAACTCATTTTTTTCAACCACTCCACAAATTTCTTGTTAACAAACTATAGTTTTAGCAAGTCGGGTTAGGACATCTACTTTGTGCATGAGTAATGAGTAATTTTTCCAACAATTGTTTACAGACAGATTATTTCACTCACTGTATCACATTTCCAGTGGGTCAGAAGTTTACATACACTAAGTTGACTGTGCCTTTATAAACAGCTTGGAATGCTCTAGTTTAGTGAATCTCCCCCCCGAGGTGCCCCGTCTCATACCACTAGAACGTTGGCAGTATTCAGTAGGACATGATTTCTGGTGTAGGGCAACTACCAGGCCTGAGACATATAGAGTGAAACAACACAGGTTACAGTACGACACAAAACACTAAAAGAAAGCACCGTTATCCCCTGCTCCTTTTCAATAGAGGACAGTGGGGGGAAGAAAAAAAAAACAGTTCAGTCCCTGGGTCTTCTTGATCCTTAGATTTCCTTTATCTAGTGTAAAGGGATTGGCTTGCAAAGAGATGAGAAGTTATCGTTTCCACACAGCAGATGAGAGAGTTAAGATATGGCTTAGGAGGTCTCACCAACTAAAAAAAACTGTGTCCAAAATGGCACCCTATTCCCTATATAGTGCACTACTTATTGGCCCTGGTCAATTAGTAGTGCAACCATTTAAAAAATGTGTCCAAAATGGCACCCTATTCCCTATATAGTGCACTACTTATTGGCCCTGGTCAATTAGTAGTGCAACCATAAAAATTGTGTCCAAAATGGCACCCTATTCCCTATATAGTGCACTACTTATGGGCCCTGGTCAATTAGTAGTGCACTATAAAAAGGGAATGGGGTGCCATTTGGGACATATGGAGAACGAAAGGAGCCGTTCTTTAACTCCCCTTACGTCTTGTTAAATTAAATGTTCACCAACACTGCTCCAGTCTACGGTGCCACGCCAGGATTAAAACTATTTTTTCCTTCTTTTTTTTAAAAAGCTCCTTTGAGCTTTGTGGAAAACCCCCTGAAAAATGTCATTATAAAATAGTGTGAGATCAGATTTTTTTTTTTTTGCTAGCCTAAAGAGAATACCACTACTGACATCACAGCGGATGTCTTTTTACATTGGCAGAAAACATCTTCCATCTTCTCTAATAGGCTAGCCTGGAATACAAATTGAATTTCCCTCTGTTTCACATCGGCGTTTACTTGTTCCAAGGTAAGGCGGAATAATTTGATGAGATCTTTAAAAAGAAAAAAAAGGGGAACTGGCACACTGCTCTTGCCAGGACCTCTGTTTATTTAAGCGTACCTCTTTAAGGCCTATGTATACCGAAGGGGACAAGGGTACTGTGTAGGAGCTCTCCACCACCCACCCTATGAAACCAGGACAATAACAGTGTAATCTGACACAGGCCATAGCCTACCCTACACAAAGGACTATGTCTGCGTCACACCTTATTCCCCTCACAGTGCACTACTTTCGACCAGAACCCAACAGAGAATATTGAGAGTCCATCCATCCGTCCATCCATCCAAAACCTAAAAAGGTTATTCGTCTGTCCCCATAAGAGAATCCTTTTTGGTTCCAGGTAGAACCCTTTTGGGTTCTGTGTAAAAACCTTTTCCACAGAGGGTTCTACAACAAACCCAAAAGGGTTCTACCTGGAACCAAAAAGGGTTCTCCTATCGGGACAGCCGAAATAAATATTTTTTTCCTAAGAGTGTAGGGAGCCATTGAAATGCCCACCATGTCGCCTACTCAGATGACCTCTGTGTTGTACACAGCGTTAGTTCTGGGATGACCCCCATGTTATGTGGCAGGTAGATTTAGACCCCTTTGTTATTAGAGAGCGAGAGAAAAACACACACTTTCCACAAATCATGAACTTCAAAATAGATTATTTTACCTGCTGTATTCCCAAAGTCTGTGACGTGGTAGTTCAGAGATCAGCGGGTTTGTAAGAAAAAAAATCAGCAGGACAACTCAATATCATTCATTGCAGTGCTAGTTCACTACAGAAAGCCTCCTAGATGTTGTATAGAGCTACAGATGTAGGATCTTAATTTGAGACAGTTTGCTACAGCATGAAAATAATCCTGCAGCAACAGGAAATGTGAATTATTATGTGGATTCTAATTAAATGGTACATATTTGTCAGGGTTGATGCATTTTTCATAAGGGAAAAATCAAGTCAAAGCGCTACTGCAATGGGGTGATCAAATTAACACCCTACATCTGTACAGCCATTCTAGTCATTCTTGCCTTGATGTAGTGAATGCTCAACACAACACTTCCAACAACGTGACTCTACAAACATCCGAGTCTCACAGAAACGTTACAACATCCGGTTCCGGTCACACAGACTAATAACTACCACTGGTGAAAGAAGGTCAAGAAAGTATGGACTGACGAGTCCCAACACAGACCCCCTCCCTCCCCTCCCAACACAACACAGCCCTGTAATCAACGAGGTTGGAACACCACAGATTTTCAGGTGTGAGGAAAGGTGTTGCCAGAGAGAGGAGCTTGGAGAGTATAGTACCAATATCGTCTGTCTGTCTGTCTCTCACCAGCCATTCCAACCATGGTGTGTCCTTGGTGGAAAAAAAATAAAAAAATAAAACACACACAAGTTTGGACACACCTACTCATTCAAGGGTTTTTCTTAATTTTTACTATTTTCTACATTGCAGAATAATAGTGAAGACATCAAAACTATTAAATAACACATATGGAATCATGTAGTAACCAAAAAAAACTGTTAAACAAATCAAAATATATTTTAGATTCTTCAAAGTAGCCACTCTTTGCCTTGACGACACCTTCGCACACTCTTCATCTAGCCTACAGTAGCTAAGTATTTGATTAAGCTAGCCTACATTAGAGATGATCAGCTGATATATCTAACTGATTCATCTAGTCTACATTAGAGATTATATATCTAACTGATTCATCTAGTCTACAGTAGCTAAGTATTTGATTAAGCTAGTCTACATTAGAGATGATCAACTGATATATCTAACTATCTGATTCATCTAGTCTACATTAGAGATGATATACTGATATATCTAACTATCTGATTCATCTAGTCTACATTAGAGATGATATACTGATATATCTAACCATCTGATTCATCTAGTCTACAGTAGCTAAGTATTTGATTAAGCTAGTCTACATTAGAGATGATCAACTGATATATCTAACTAGCTGATTCATCTAGTCTACATTAGAGATGTTCAACTGATACAGCCCACCCCAGCAGTGGTTCTAGCTTGCTTAGACTATAATGTGTGATGAGCATGTGTGTTTTTGCAGAAGATTAAGGTCTACCATGCCTTCGGGAAAAGTATTCAGACCCCTTGACTTTTTCCACATTTTGTTACGTTACAGCCATATTCTAAAATGGATTAAATAAAGAAAAATCCTCAGAAATCTACACATAATAACCCATAATGAAACAGTAGTGGAGAGGGTAGCAAGTTTTAAGTTCCTCTGCATACACATCACAGACAAACTGAATTGGTCCACTCACACAGACAGCATCGTGAGGAAGGCGCAGCAGCGCCTCTTCAACCTCAGGAGGCTGAAGAAATTCGGCTTGTCACCAAAAGCACTCACAAACTTCTACAGATGCACAATCGAGAGCATCCTGGCGGGCTGTATCACCGCCTGGTATGGCAACTGCACCGCCCTCAACCGTAAGGCTCTCCAGAGGGTAGTGAGGTCTGCACAACGCATCACCGGGGGCAAACTACCTGCCCCCCAGGACACCTACACCACCCGATGCTACAGGAAGGCCATAAAGATCATCAAGGACATCAACCACCCGAGCCACTGCCTGTTCACCCCGCTGTCATCCAGAAGGCGAGGTCAGTACAGGTGCATCAAAGCTGGGACCGAGAGACTGAAAAACAGCTTCTATCTCAAGGCCATCAGACTGTTAAACAGCCACCACTAACATTGAGTGGCTACTGCCAACACACTGTCAATGACACTGACTCTACTCCAGCCACTTTAATCATGAAAATTGATGGGAAATGATGTAAATATATCACTAGCCACTTTAAACAATGCTACCTTATATAATGTTACTTACCCTACATTGTTCATCTCATATGCATACGTTGATACTGTACTCTATATCATCGACTGCATCCTTATGTAATACATGTATCACTAGCCACTTTAACTATGCCACTTGGTTTACATACTTATCTCATATGTATATACTGTACTCGATATCATCTACTGTATCTTGCCTATGCTGCTCTGTACCATCACTCATTCATATATCCTTATGTACATATTCTTTATCCCCTTACACTGTGTATAAGACAGTAGTTTTTTTGGAATTGTTAGTTAGATTACTTGCTCGTTATTACTGCATTGTCGGAACTAGAAGCACAAGCATTTCGCTACACTCGCATTAACATCTGCTAACCATGTGTATGTGACAAATAAAATTTGATTTGATTTGATTTGATTTGAATGACATCACAATACCCCATAATGACATCACAATACCCCATAATGAAAAAATGACAAATGTATAAAATAAAACGTTTTTCACGTATTTATATAAGTATTCAGACCCTTTGCTGTGACAATCTAAATTGAGCTCAGGTGCATCCTGTTTCCATTGATCATCCTTGAGATGTTTCTGCAACTTGACTGGAGTCCACATGTGGTAAATGTAATTGATTGGACATGATTTGGAAAAGCACACACACCTGTCTATATAAAAGGTCCCAAAGTTGACAGTGCATGTCAGAGCAAAAACCAAGCCATGAGGTCGAAGGAATTCTCCGTATACCTCAGAGACAGGATTGTGTCGAGGCACAGATCTGGGGAAAGGTACCAAAACATTTATGCAGCATTGAAGGTCCCCAAGAACACAGAGGCCTCCATTATTAAATGGAAGACGTTTGGAACCACCAAGACTCTTCCTAGAGCTGGCTGCCAGGCAAAACTGAGAAATCAGGGGAGAAGGACATTTGTTCAGGGAGGTGACCAAGAACCCAATGGTCACTCTGACATCACTCTAGAGATCCTCTGTGGAGATGGGAGAACCTTCCTGTCATTCAGAGGAAAATGAAGTCATGTGACGGTTGTTGCTCCACAGCAGTCCACCTTCCTGTCATTCGGAGGAAATGAAGTCATGTGACGGTTGTTGCTCCACAACAGTCCATCTTCCTGTCATTAAGAGGAAATGAAGTCATGTGACGGTTGTTGCTCCACAACAGTCCATCTTCCTGTCATTCAGAGGAAATGAAGTCATGTGACTGACTGTCTTGCCGCGGTTCTAATGACTCATGGATGCGTCTCAAATGGCACCCTATTCCCTTTAAAGTGCACTACCTTTGAGCACGGCCCATAGGACTCCTGTCAAAAGTAGTGCACTATATAGGGAATAGGGTTCCATAGGGCCCTGGTCTAAAGTAGTGCACTATATAGGGAATAGGGTGTCATTTGGGCCTCTCACCATGCAACGTGAATGACGGTCATCAACAGCCTGTTGGGCCAGAGGCGGAGTGTGTGACAACAGGGAGAGATATCCATACAGCTCTCTTTTGTCCCATCCTATTTCACATGTATTCTGTATTTATTATTATAGCCTATTCCGAGAGAGGTTGGTGCTGTTTCTTGTGACCTCCATTACTCAATGGAGTTGGCATGACAATGAGTGACAATGGAGTTGGCATGACAATGGAATTGGCATGACAATGAGTGACAAGGAGTTGGCATGACAGCACAAACAGACAGACTACATGTACTCCAGGCTGTTTCTTCTCTCTTTAGGAATAAAAATCAGGATATTTTTTTTACCTATTTAAAAAAAGATCAGCCATCTTCTTGGCAGGTTGAGTAGGGAGAGGAATTTGCCTTCTAAATGTGATCTGTAACCCTAGAAACCTTGAAAAGCAAACAGCTGGGGGGGGGCAGTGGTAAAACGGGACAAGTTGCCTGTTAGGCTGCGGTGAGCACTGCAATATGAAGTCAGGGGGCGGGGCTAGACCTGGGTCCCAAATGACACCCTATTCCCTATATAGTGCACTACTTTAGACCAGGGACCTATGGGGCCTGGTTAAAAGTTGTGCACTATATAGGGAATAAGGAGTCCTAGCTGAACGTGGCGAGGACCAGTGGAGCAGTCTGCCTGATGGAATCCAATTTGGTTTCATTCATAATTCATATCAGGATTGGTAGTATGCTAAACTGCTGCATACTGACTAACTAACTGAACACGGCTGGGCTGGTGCGTTTTTTGATTCTGGAAATGTTTTACATTACATGCCGTCATATACATTTATGAGGATAGATTTCTTCACGGACAATGTGTCACAATACTGCCAACATCATGTCACCTCCTTGTGATGAGACCTTTCATGCAGGCCAGGAAGAGCAAAGATTGGATTTAATTTGAACACTCATCAATGTAAAGCATATGGCCATACTCAACTGAGGGGGGAGTGAGTTGTAGGTGGGGGATAGAGGGGAAGGGAGTGAGTTGTAGGTGGGGGATAGAGGGGAAGGGAGTGAGTTGTAGGTGGGGGATAGAGGGGGAAGGGAGTGAGTTGTAGGTGGGGATAGAGGGGGAAGGAGTGAGTTGTAGGTGGGGGATAGAGGGGAAGGGAGGAGTTGTAGGTGGGGGTTGGAGGGGGAAGGGAGTGAGTTGTAGGTGGGGGATAGAGGGGGAAGGGAGTGAGTTGTAGGTGGGGGATAGAGGGGGAAGGGAGTGAGTTGTAGGTGGGGGTTGGAGGGGGAAGGGAGTGAGTTGTAGGTGGGGGATAGAGGGGGAAGGGAGTGAGTTGTAGGTGGGGGATAGAGGGGGAAGGGAGTGAGTTGTAGGTGGGGGATAGAGGGGGAAGGGAGTGAGTTGTAGGTGGGGGATAGAGGGGGAAGGGAGTGAGTTGTAGGTGGGGGTTGGAGGGGGAAGGGAGTGAGTTGTAGGTGGGGGATAGAGGGGGAAGGGAGTGAGTTGTAGGTGGGGGATAGAGGGGGAAGGGAGTGAGTTGTAGGTGGGGGATAGAGGGGGAAGGGAGTGAGTTGTAGGTGGGGGTTGGAGGGGGAAGGGAGTGAGTTGTAGGTGGGGGATAGAGGGGGAAGGGAGTGAGTTGTAGGTGGGGGATAGAGGGGGAAGGGAGTGAGTTGTAGGTGGGGGATAGAGGGGGAAGGGAGTGAGTTGTAGGTGGGGGATAGAGGGGGCAGGGAGTGAGTTGTAGGTGGGGGATAGAGGGGGAAGGGAGTGAGTTGTAGGTGGGGATAGAGGGGGAAGGGAGTGAGTTGTAGGTGGGGGATAGAGGGGGAAGGGAGTGAGTTGTAGGTGGGGGATAGAGGGGGAAGGGAGTGAGTTGTAGGTGGGGGATAGAGGGGGAAGGGAGTGAGTTGTAGGTGGGGGATAGAGGGGGAAGGGAGTGAGTTGTAGGTGGGGGATAGAGGGGGAAGGGAGTGAGTTGTAGGTGGGGGATAGAGGGGGAAGGGAGTGAGTTGTAGGTGGGGGGATAGAGGGGGAAGGGAGTGAGTTGTAGGTGGGGGGGCTGGAGGGGGAAGGGAGTGAGTTGTAGGTGGGGGATAGAGGGGGAAGGGAGTGAGTTGTAGGTGGGGATAGAGGGGGAAGGGAGTGAGTTGTAGGTGGGGGATAGAGGGGGGAAGGGAGTGAGTTGTAGGTGGGGGGTTGGAGGGGAAGGGAGTGAGTTGTAGGTGGGGGATAGAGGGGGAAGGGAGTGAGTTGTAGGTGGGGGATAGAGGGGGAAGGGAGTGAGTTGTAGGTGGGGGATAGAGGGGGAAGGGAGTGAGTTGTAGGTGGGGGGTTGGAGGGGGAAGGGAGTGAGTTGTAGGTGGGGGATAGAGGGGGAAGGGAGTGAGTTGTAGGTGGGGGATAGAGGGGAAGGGAGTGAGTTGTAGGTGGGGGATAGAGGGGGAAGGGAGTGAGTTGTAGGTGGGGGATAGAGGGGGAAGGGAGTGAGTTGTAGGTGGGGGATAGAGGGGGAAGGGAGTGAGTTGTAGGTGGGGGATAGAGGGGGAAGGGAGTGAGTTGTAGGTGGGGGATAGAGGGGGAAGGGAGTGAGTTGTAGGTGGGGGATAGAGGGGGAAGGGAGTGAGTTGTAGGTGGGGGATAGAGGGGGAAGGGAGTGAGTTGTAGGTGGGGGATAGAGGGGGAAGGGAGTGAGTTGTAGGTGGGGGATAGAGGGGGAAGGGAGTGAGTTGTAGGTGGGGGATAGAGGGGGAAGGGAGTGAGTTGTAGGTGGGGGATAGAGGGGGAAGGGAGTGAGTTGTAGGTGGGGGATAGAGGGGGAAGGGAGTGAGTTGTAGGTGGGGGATAGAGGGGGAAGGGAGTGAGTTGTAGGTGGGGGATAGAGGGGGAAGGGAGTGAGTTGTAGGTGGGCTGGGGAAAAGGAGTGAGGACAAGGTGGGGGATTCTACACCAGGGACAAACAGTGATTCCCACTCCCCAGAAACAGCACTTCTGTCCTGAAGAAGGTTATCTAAACATACATTAGGCAAGTCCTAAAATACACAGTGCTCAGATGAAAGAGCAGCAGCTGACTTCCAGATCTGGCCACAGCTTCATCCCCATTATAGTGTCAAACAGATACATGGTTTCTCGTCTTCCACCTTTGAAGCTTTAAAAATTAGTTTGAACAAAAGACACTGGTGTTTTAGACTTCAAGGAAATGAACTACTGTGTTTTAGACTTCAAGGAAATGAACTACTGTGTTTTAGACTTCAAGGAAATGAACTACTGTGTTTTAGACTTCAAGGAAATTAACTACTGTGTTTTAGACTTCAAGGAAATGAACTACTGTGTTTTAGACTTCAAGGAAATGAACTACTGTGTTTTAGACTTCAAGGAAATGAACTACTGTGTTTTAGACTTCAAGGAAATGAACTACTGTGTTTTAGACTTCAAGGAAATGAACTACTGTGTTTTAGACTTCAAGGAAATTAACTACTGTGTTTTAGACTTCAAGGAAATGAACTACTGTGTTTTAGACTTCAAGGAAATGAACTACTGTGTTTTAGACTTCAAGGAAATGAACTACTGTGTTTTAGACTTCAAGGAAATGAACTACTGTGTTTTAGACTTCAGGAAGTGAACTACTGTGTTTTAGACTTCAGGAAGTGAACTACTGTGTTTTAGACTTCAGGAAGTGAACTACTGTGTTTTCTTTGATATATAAAATCACTCTAGGTCAACTTTAAAACACGTCAATGACATTTGTTCTCTTCAGGGAAACAGATATCCTGCCCTCAATTTTTAATTAAAAAAAAATGAATTTAAGGAACTCAGTCTGGTTTCAAACTTACTCTTGAAAGTTGTAATAGTAGAATGTACAAGGTACAATTTCTAATATGGGCAGTACATCATCAGTTCCTCTTGTCCTGTCAGTCATTACAAACCTTAGAGAGATATTTATAACATGAAATGTCCAGGTCAACTAGCCCATGTCAGCTAACATTTTAATATTTTATGTAGGTGTTTTTAGTCCATAGGAGGTATTAAAAATAAAAAAAGTCATTCAAAAATCATATGAATAAACATTAGAGATGGCAAGATGTGTGTAACTGCTGGAAATAAGCTTTAAACCTGCAACATTTTCTCTCCACCAACAAGAGGGGTGTGAACAGTTTGTGTCAGGAACAGTGCTTGTGCCCATAGAAGTAGACATTCCGCGTGGTGGGGAGGGGCAAGATGTTCACAAATGCTAGAAGGAGGGTGTGTGTGTGTGTGTGTCCCTCCCCCGAGTGAAAAAGTTCTAGAACCCCTGGACTAGTGTATAAACCCCTTATGTTATTGAAATGGTTTTCCCGAGTGAGGACTTGTGAAGAGCAGAATCAACAACGTCTGCATGATAATGAAAACAGTTGCTTTGTGAGAAGGTGTTAAAAGTTGTGTTAGCCATTGTTATGTAAACGAGAGCTGAAAAAGGACCAGTGACCCTGGCTTTGGCCCCAAATGAGAGCAGGTCTGCCTGGCGCAGTGACACACGAGATACAAATCACCTCCCAGCTTTTAGCATAGGATACCTCACAGCTATTAGCATCAAGCATATGATACAGTTGAAGTCGGGAAGTTTACATACACTTAGGCTGGAGTCATTAAAAAACACATTTTCAACCACGCCACAAATTTCTTGTTAACAAACTATAGTTTTGGCAAGTCGGTAAGGACATCTACTTTGTGCATGACAAGTCATTTTTACAACAATTGTTTACAGACAGATTATTTCACTCAATAACAATTCCAGTGGGTCAGAAATGTACATAAATGAAGTTGACTGTGCCTTTAAACAGCTTGGAAAATTCCAAAAAATGATGTCATGGCTTTAGAAACTTCTAATAGGCTAATTGACATCATTTTTATTTATTTATGTCACCTTTATTTAACCAGGTAAGCAACTTGAGAACAAGTTCTCATTTACAACTGCGACCTGGCCAAGATAAAGCAAAGCAATTCGACACATACAACAACAGAGTTACACATGGAATAAAACAAACATACAGTCAATAATACAGTAGAAAAATAAGTCTATATACAATGTGAGCAACAGGTGAGATAAGGGAGGAAAAGGCAAAAAAAAGGCCATGGTGGCAAAGTAAATACAATATAGCAAGTAAAACACTGGAATGGTTGATTTGCAATGGAAGAATGTGCAAAGTACTAATAAAAATAATGGGGCGCAAAGGAGCAAAATAAATAAATACAGTATGGGGATGAGGTAGTTGTTTGGGCTAAATTATAGATGGGCTATGTACAGGTCAGGTGCAGTAATCTGTGAGCTGCTCTGAAGTTTAAAGTTAGTGAGGGAGATAAGTGTTTCCAGTTTCAGAGATTTTTGTAGTTCATTCCAGTCAGTCATTGGCAGCAGAGAACTGGAAGGAGAGGAGGCCAAAGGAAGAATTGGTTTTGGGGGTGACCAGTGAGATATACCTGCTGGAGTGCGTGCTACGGGTGGGTGCTGCTATGGTGACCAGCGAGCTGAGATGAGGGGGGACTTTACCTAGCAGGTTCTTGTAGATAACCAGGAGCCAGTGGGTTTGGCGATGAGTATGAAGCGAGGGCCAGCCAACGAGAGCGTACAGGTTGCAGTGGTGGGTAGTATATGAGGCTTTGGTGACAAAACGGATGGCACTGTGATAGACTGCAATGTATTAAGTAGGGTATTGGAGGCTATTTTGTAAATGACATCGCCGAAGTCGAGGATCGGTAGGATGGTCAGTTTTACAAGGGTGTTTGGCAGCATGAGTGAAGGAGGCTTTGTTGCGAAATAGGAAGCCAATTCTAGATTTAACTTTGGATTGGAAATGTTTGATGTGAGTCTGGAAGGAGAGTTTACAGTCTAACCAGACACCGAGGTATTTGTAGTTGTCCACATATTCTAAGTCAGAACCTTCCAGAGTAGTGATGTTGGACGGGCGGGCAGGTGCAGGCAGCGATCGGTTGAAGAGCACGCATTTAGTTTTACTTGTATTTAAGAGCAATTGGAAGCCATGGAAGGAGAGTTGTATGGCATTGAAGCCCTGTGGCACCCCCATAGAGACTGCCAGAGGCAAGGACAATAGGCCCTCCGATTTGACACACCGAACTCTATCAGAGAAGTAGTTGGTGAACCAGGCGAGGCAATCATTTGAGAAACCAATTTGAGTCAATTGGAGGTGTACCTGTGGACGTATTTCAAGGCCTACCTTCAAACTCAGTGCCTCTTTGCTTGACATCATGGGAAAATCTGAAGAAATCAGCCAAGACCTCAGAAAAAAAAATTGTAGTCCTCCACAAGTCTGGTTCATCCTTGGAGCAAGGAAGAAGCCACTGTTCCAAAACCGCCATAAAAAAGCCAGACTACGGTTTGCAACTGCACATGGGGACAAAGATCGTACTTTTTGGAGAAATATCCTCTGGTCTGATGAAACAAAAATAGAGCCGTTTGACCATAATGGCCATCGTTATGTTTGGAGGGAAAAGGGGGAGGCTTGCATGCCGAAAAACACCATGCCAACCGTGAAGCACGGGGTGGCAGCATCATGTTGTGGGGGTGCTTTGCTGCAGGAGGGACTGGTGCACTTCACAAAATAGATGGCATCATGAGGGAGGGAAATTATGTGGATATATTGAAGCAACATCTCAAGACATCAGTCAGGAAGTTTTAAAGCTTGGTCGCAAATGGGTCTTCCAAACAGACAATGACCCCAAGCATACTTCCAAAGTGGTGGCAAAATGGCTTAAGGACAACAAAGTATTGGAGTGGCCATCACAAAGCCCTGACCTCAATCCTATAGAATATTTCTGGGCAGAGCTGAAAAAGCATGTGCGAGCAAGGAGGCCTACAAACCTGACTCAGTTACACCAGCTCTGTCAGGAGGAATGGGTGGATTTTGGCCCAACTTATTGTGGGAAGCAATAAAGTAGAGTAGACTTTACCGACATTTCACATTCTTAAAATAAAGTAGACCTAAGACAGGGAATAGACTTGGAAAATGTTTAAATGTATTTAAATGACTTAAACTTCCGATTTACCACACAGCTGATATATTTAGCATGAAGCTCTTTCCCAACACGTCAGAGTTAAAAAGTAAGAAATTATGAATTGAGGGATGAATACATGTTTATTGAATAGGACACCTCATGTCTATGAGCATTAGCAGCTATTAGCATAGGACACCTCACATCTACTAGCATCTAGCATAGGACAATAAATGGTGGCTGTTGAACCAAGTTGAGAAGACTAATTAAATTGTAAACGGTCATGTTCAAAACATATAGATTAAATTGTTGTAAAGATGGGGAGAGGTCTGTCCATAATAGAGTCAGGCTCTGCTTTTTTGACACCACACTCCAAAAAGCAAGTGCTGGAGGCACTATTTGTCTGATCTTGATTATTGTCCAGTCGTGTGGTCCAGTGCTGCAAGGAAAGACCTAGTTAAACTGCAGCTGGCCCAGAACAGTATGGCGCGTCTTTCTCTTCATTGTAATCAGAGGGAAAATACTAAATAAATAAATACTATTTTGCCTATGAGTTGAGAGTATCACTTATTTTTCTTAGTGTGTTGAAAATCCCAAATTGTTTGCATAGTCAAATTACACACAGCTCTGACACACACACACACACTTACCCCACCAGATATGCCACCAGGGGTCTTTTCACAGTCCCCAAATCCAGAACAAATTCAAGAAAAGGGTACAATATTATATAGAGCCATTATTGCATGGGACTCCCTTCCATCTCATATTGCTCAAATGAACAGTAAACCCGTTTTTAAAAAATCAGATAAAGCAACACCTCACGGCACAACACCTCTCCCCTATTTGACCTAGATATTTAGTGTATGTATTGATATCTAGGCTGTTGTTCTGTCCTTGATCTGTTCTTGTCTATTAATGTTCTGTATTATGACATGTTTCAGGAAGATTAGCTGCTGTTTTCGCAACTGCTAATGTGATCCTAATGAAATACCCCCAAAATACCTAATGTCTATTAGCATTAGCCGCTATTAGCATCTAGCATAGGACACCTCATATCTATTAGCATTAGCAGCTATTAGCATCTAGCATAGGACACCTCACATCTATTAGCATTAACATTATCTATTAGCATCAGGTAGCACAGGGTACGGTGTAGGTGTGGGCAATTCCAGTCCTCGAGGGCCTGATTGGTTTCACAGGTTTGCCCCAGCCCACCTACCGGACTCCAATAATCACCTAATCATGATCTTCAGTTTAGAATGCAATTGGATGAATCAGCTTTGTATGGTCGGGATGGAGAAAAAAATAAAAAGCCACTCGAAGACTGGAGTCGCCCATCCCTGTAGCTCTGTGTTACAGTGGATTTTCACACAAGAAACCGAGACAGCGGTAGGCCGAGGCAGAGACAGCGGTAGGCCGAGGCCGAGACTGAGGTGGGCCGAGGCCGAGACTGCGGTGGGCCGAGGACGAGACTGCGGTGGGCCGAGGCCGAGACACCGGTAGGCCGAGGCCGAGACACCGGTAGGCCGAGGCCGAGACACCTCATTACACAACTGTACCTCGTGCTGGGGACTAAAATGTGTCACACAACAATGCCACAGATGTCTCAAGTTGAGGGAGCATGTAATCGGCATGTGGTCTGCAGGATCGTCCACAGAGCTGTTCCCAAATCATTTAATGTTCATTTTTCTACCATAAGCCGCCTCCAATGTCATTTTAGAGAATTTGTCAGTACGTCCAACCGGCCTCACAACCATAGACCACATGTAACCACACCAGCCCAGGACCTCCACATCCGGCTTCTTCACCTGTGGGATCATCTGAAGATGGGGAGGAGGGGGGTGCTGAGGAGTATTTCTGTCTGTAATAAAGCCCTTTTGTGGGGAAAAAGGCTGGGCCTGGTTCCCCAGTTGGTGGGCCAAGACGCTGGCAGGCTGAGGCCAAGATGCTGGCGGGCTGTCTTTCACTTCCTAATCATACGTGTGGCAGCTAGCGACCTCCCTGCCTGTCTGTCTGGCCCAGGCATTTAAAACATCCCTTAACTACGGCCTTCATTCCTTTGCTGGCTATAGACTGAACACAATGCTGACCACAGATTGGCTGGGAAAAAATGACACGGAGCCAAGGACAGTTAGCAGCAGCTAAAAGACCCGTGATGATGTATTGAGAATGTGTTCTCGGTTAATCCGCCGTGATTAGAATCTCCTTTCAGCGAAGAGATCAATGTGTTCCAATGTGTTCCAGGTCAGTGAGCGACAATATCAAGCCGAAGCTCCGCTACCTCGATGTGGCTTGGTTGTTTCTTTATGTAACACTCGGACACATCATCAACTAAAAAGACTCAAAACACCCTGTGGTGCATCACTTACGACCAGAGCTATTTGGGACAGACCCCTTCCACTTCCCGTCAACCCTCATATCAATCTGAAGCAGGGAATAACGGAGGTTGAAGCTGTGATGACCAGCGCAGGCAGGAGTGTAAACTGAACTGACAATGAACTTAAAGCTGAGTGACAAACGTCCACGAACAGGGTTCCATTTGGGACAGAGTCCTTGACGTGAGAGTCGAGACGCCAAGTTTCCACATGTGACCCACATATGAGAAAGGACATCAGAGAAAGAGACGGTCTTCTTCAGATAAGAAAATCTGGCTTTCAAATCACATGCACGGTTTGTTTGTCACTGGTATATAGTCGGTGTAAACTACACAGCAAAATGCTTTCTTACAAGCTCTTCAGCAACTATGCCGAGTTCATATAAAATACAAAAAGAAAGCACAGAATTCTATGACCGTACCAGCCGTGCATCTATACAGATCAGATCAGACCCATACAGATCAGATCAGACCCATACAGATCAGATCAGCCCCATACAGATCAGATCTTACCCATACAGATCAGATCAGACCCATACAGATCAGATCTTACCCATACAGATCAGATCAGACCCATACAGATCAGATCAGCCCCATACAGATCAGATCAGACCCATACAGATCAGATCAGACCCATACAGATCAGATCAGACCCATACAGATCAGATCTTACCCTGTATGGGTCAGATGTGATCTATACAGAATATGCTGCTGAGTCTACTGATCCAAATCAGATCTCCAGATCTCTACATCTTCAGACCAGGCCCACCGTGAAGCCTTGGGTCCCACAAAACACCCATCTCTTCAGCACAGCACCCCCAGGAACGAAACCTACCCCTGGGGAGATCCCCACCCCATGCACCCACCTCTCCATCACCACAAAGTCTGCTGGAGCTAACTCAAACCCCATGGGAGAGGAACATGACAGTCTAAATTCTCCTCTGAATCCACAACCACCACAGCACTCCAGGAGCTAACCCCAAACCCCCCCAGGAGCTAACCCCAAACCCCCCAGGAGCTAAACCCAAACCCCCCAGGAGCTAAACCCAAACCCCCTTGGAGTTAAACCCCCAACCTCCAGGAGTTAAACCCCCAACCTCCAGGAGTTAAACCCCCAACCTCCAGGAGTTAAACTCCCCAACCTCCAGGAGTTAAACCCCCAACCTCCAGGAGTTAAACCCCCAACCTCCAGGAGTTAAACCCCCAACCTCCAGGAGTTAAACTCCCCAACCTCCAGGAGTTAAACCCCCAACCTCCAGGAGTTAACCCCAAAGGCGTCAGCATGCTCCGATCTCGTCTAGGCGAACCAAAACGAGAGTGCTTGCATACTCTCTTAAAAGACATTTGCTTGAAAAATGAGGGGAAAAAAGCCATCGAGGCACTGAAGAAAGTATACACTTCCTAAAAATAGTCAGAATTAACATAACATAACTCAAGAAATCTGACATTTTGGCAGAGGAGATCAAACTGTTCCGAACTGTTTGGGATGGGAAGCCATAACCCCCCCCAACAACCACTACTCTCTCTAATCTTCCTTCCCTCCAGCCCCCTGTGCATTGAGGCGTGACCCATCTGGGTCTTGGCACACACACACACACACAACTACACAAAGCTGTGGAGGAACAGAAAGGTCTGGGTTGTCCTGGTCTCAAAACAACCACACACACACACACACAACTACACAAAGCTGTGGAGGAACAGAAAGGTCTGGGATGTCCTGGTCTCAAAACAACCACACACACAGTCCTACCGGTCCCTCTAGTCCAGGACAAACAATGTCCCTCTGTTCTGTTGTCTGTCTGATAAGAAAGTCACACTGTTGTAAAGCCCTAATCTCGACAACCACTTTGCATATCTAGATGTTTTATAATGGTGGGGTATTTCCTTTGCCTGCCCTCACCCCCCCAAACCGTCACCTTTCAGCAGGCAGTGAAAAGAGAAAGGCAACTGTTGGAGGAAGCTGATGAAAAATCTTCTTTGTTGGTCTTGTTTTAAAGGATGGTATTTTATTTTATTTTACCTTTATTTAACTAGGCAAGTCAGTTAAGAACAAATTCTTATTTTCATTGACGGCCTTGGAACAATGCCTAGGAACTTGCAACCTTCCGGTTACTAGTCGTACACTCGAACCACTAGGCTACCCTGCCGCCTCTACACTCTAACCACTAGGCTACCTGCCGCCTCTACACTCTAACCACTAGGCTACCCTGCCGCCTCAACACTCTAACCACTAGGCTACCTGCCTCCTCTACACTCTACCCACTAGGCTACCCTGCCGCCTCTACACTCTAACCACTAGGCTACCCGGCCGCCTCTACACTCTAACCACTATAGGCTACCCTGCCGCCTCCACACTCTAACCACTAGGCTACCTGCCTCCGCCACACTCTAACCACTAAGCTTCCCTGCCGCCTCTACACTCTAACCACTAGGCTACCCTGCCGCCTCTACACTCTAACCACTAGGTTACCCTGCCGCCTCTACACTCTAACCACTATAGGCTACCCTGCCGCCTCTACACTCTAACCACTAGGCTACCCTGCCGCCTCTACACTCTAACCACTATAGGCTACCCTGCCGCCTCTACACTCTAACCACTAGACTTCCTGCCGCCTCTACACTCTAACCAGTAGGCTACCCTGCCGCCTCTACACTCTAACCACTAGGCTACCCTGCCACCTCTACACTCTAACCACTAGGCTACCCTGCCTCCTCTACACTCTAACCACTAGGCTACCTGCCGGCCCTACACTCTAACCACTAGGCTACCCTGCCGCCTCTACACTCTAACCACTAGGCTACCCTGCCTCCTCCACACTCTAACCACTAGGCTACCTGCCGCCCCTACACTCTAACCACTAGGCTACCCTGCCGCCTCTACACTCTAACCACTAGGCTACCCTGCCGCCTCTACACTCTAACCACTAGGCTACCTGCCGCCCCTACACTCTAACCACTAGGCTACCCGGCCGCTCCAATGGAGTGGCTAATAAGTCTGGCTGAACATCTGACTTTACTGCTAATTTCAGAAATGATGTGACTAAACTCTACAAAAAAAAAGAAACTGTATTATCAACGATCAACGATAAAGAACGATGGGAGAGAAAAAAAAGTTGGCTCGACTTTAAATATAAAGATGAGTTGGCTTCTCCACTAACACATGGGCTTGTGCTTTAGAGATTGTTTATGAGACCCTATGTTCATTTTCTATCATTCCTTCCTACAAGAAGAAGTTGGTCGTTATTCGTGGATGTGCCTTGTACACGGTTCTGATTAAATTTGTAACAAAAATAGTATTTTCATAGACTTGAAAGCCAGATCAGTGATTATTGCAAACAAGCAGGTTTACAGTGTTATTGACCTTTAATTGTGCGACAAAGCTTATTTAGAGATACACACACAAAACGTGTGTGTGTGTGTGTGTGTGTGTGTGTGTGTGTGTGTGTGTGTGTATATATATATATTTTTTTTTTTTAAATAGAGATATGATTTTTAGGCCATAATCACCCATCACCCACCCACACTCCCTTTAGAGAGCCAAGACTACCAGATAAAAAAAAAAGTGTTTTATCTCTCAACACTGAATATCAGAGTAGCTAAAAAAAAGCACTCACCCAAATCCTCTCTTCTCAGCTAGTCATAGTCCTGGTCAGCTCTGATAGTTGAAACCAGAGCCTTACTACCCTTGACCTCGTGTCCTGCTAAATTCTAGGGCGACGGTTGCTAGGCTACATTTCCATAACTATGACAGGCAGCAGATGACCCATTCTCACCCTGCTCCGGGGTTCCTTTAGCACAAAACGACACAGAAGCAAGCAGCCTGGGTTGAAGTAGATTGAGATTCAACAAATTTACAGTCCCATCTTCCCATGACACTTATTTAACTAGGCAAGTTAGACACTCACAAGGGATTATTTTGTAATGCATCCAAAATGGCACCCTGTTCACTTTTAGTGCCCTACTCTGGACCAGGGCCCGACAGGTAGCGCTACGCATTGAATAGGTTAACATTTACGGCCTCGGTATTGTTATTTTAATTGTGTTAATTATTATTGTAAAAAAAAAAATACTTTAGATTATTTAGTAAATATTTTCGTATCTCTATGAAAACCTTGAACTGCATTGTTGGTTATGGGCTTGAAAGTAAGCATTTCACTGTAAGGTATCTATTCTGCGCATGTGGCATAGTTATTTTCTGTTATCAGGGAGCAAATTTCTTGTGACAAATGTTTTGTTCTTAGGGGTGCGACTGCATCTAGGGTATTACGCAAGGTTAAATTAAGATCCTCAATTAGGTGGGTAAACAGATTATGGAGAGATAAAATATATATATAATTTAGATCCACAATATTTATTCCACAGGACAAAACTAGATTTTAGGATATGACTGTAGCAATGATTAGATCCGGAGACAAAAGCCACTGAGTCGATGGGGGCTCTGAAAGCCTTTTGGAGTGGGTCTGTGGACTTTTCCATGTTAATATCTCAAGCTAATTTGCACGCTGAAGCTGTGTTGCGCTTGGTGACCTCTGACTGTTTCATCCTAACATTGTTGGTGCCGACGTGGACAACAATATCCCTATACTCTCTACACTCGGCAGTTTTAGCTTTAGCCAGCACCATCTTCAGATTCGCCTTACCGTCGGTAGCCCTGCCCCCTGGTAAACAGTATGATCGCTGGAGGATTCTGTTTTTTTTTTTGTGTTTTTTGAATTGTACCCCTTTTTCTCCCCAATTTCGTGGTATCCAATTGTTTTTAGTAGATACCATCTTGTCTCATCGCTACAACTCCCGTACGGGCTCTGGAGAGACGAAGGTTGAAAGTCATGCGTCCTCCGATACACAACCCAACCAAGCCGCACTGCTTCTTAACACAGCGCGCATCCAACCCGGAAGCCAGCCGCACCAATGTGTCGGGTACACAGTTTGATCACACCGTGTACCTGGCAACCTTGGTTTGCGCACACTGCGCCCGGCCCGCCACAGGAGTCGCTGGTGCGCGATGAGACAAGGACATCCCTACCGACCAAGCCCTCCCTAACCCGGACGACGCTAGGCCAATTGTGCGTTGCCCCACGGACCTCCCTGTCGCGACCGGTTATGACAGTGCCTGGGCGCGAACCCAGAGTCTCTGATGACACAGCTGGCCTTAACCACTGTGCCACCCGGGAGGCCCCTTTTACAAGTCTAATACTGCGGGTAATGGAGTTGCCAATGACTAGGGTTTTGATCTTGTCAGAGCTAATGGTGGGAGGCTTCGGCGTCTCAGACCCCGTAACGGGTGGAGGAGAGACCTGAGAAGGCTCGGCCTCTGAATCGTTGTGTAGCAAAAAAGGCCCATGGAGTTGGTGGAAGAATCCTGTAATTCATGGCCACTTGCTCAGCTGGGCCAGGGGCGCTTTAAAAATGTCAGGCGGAAATGTCAGACAGATCTCAACTCCATAAAGGGAGGAAATCGCCATCGCCCCGATCGCGCTGCTTTCTCTTCCTTTACTCCGTCTAATCCAGAAGTTCTGTGCGTCCATGAATCCACCACAGACTACCCAGTAAATATACCACTTTGTGGGGTAAATATACCACTTTATGGTTAAAGGAATTCCTGCCTCAGTCTCATCCATTCCTCTGTCACCTGACTGTCACCTGACCCTTGACCACCTGTTCACCTTCACTGTCAGTCATCCTACCTGTCCAGCTACCCACACAGATTCCACTAATCTTTCACATTGCGTCCATTTTTAAACATTTATTTCATAATGTTTATTTCACCTTTATTTAACCAGGTAGGCTAGTTTTGAGAACAAGTACTCATTTACAACTGGGACCTGGCCAAGATAAAGCAGAGCAGTTCGACCCATATAACAACAGAGTTACACGGAGTAAAACAAACATACAGTCAATAATACAGTAGAAAAAGTCTATATACGATGTGAGCAAATGAGGTGAGATAAGGGAGGTAAAGGCAATAAATAGGCCATGGTGGCGAAGTAATTACAACTTAGCAATTAAAACACCGGAGTGAATAGATGTGCATAAGATGAATGTGCAAGTAGAGATACTGGGGTGCAAAGGAGCAAAAATAATAATAAATAACAATATGGGGATGAGGTAGTTGGATGGGCTGTTTACAGATGGGCTATGTACAGGTGGGCTAGGTACAGGTGGGCTAGGTACAGGTGGGCTAGGTACAGGTGGGCTATGTACAGGTGCACCATGTCCAGATAAAATGCCAAGGGGTAAAAAAAAAAAGTTGAATTGAAAAAGTAGAACGAGGAAAAATCTAAGACGTTGGAAAACGTATTAGAAGTTTTTTTAAAGTGAAAAGTTAGGCAGATATGCAAAGTAGCGAACAAACAGCACAATATCACAGAGACAAGTCCAGAAGTTGAGGGCAGAGCAATGAGGGAGGAACCATCAACAGACTAGTCAGTCCCTCATGCTAACATTTACAGGTAGCAACGATCAGACTAGTCAGTCGCTCATGCTAACGTTTACAGGTAGCAACGATCAGACTAGTCAGTCCCTCATGCTAACGTTTACAGGTAGCAACGATCAGACTAGTCAGTCCCTCATGCTAACGTTTACAGGTAGCAACGATCAGACTAGTCAGTCCCTCATGCTAACGTTTACAGGTAGCAACGATCAGACTAGTCAGTCCCTCATGCTAACGTTTACAGGTAGCAACGATCAGACTAGTCAGTCCCTCATGCTAACGTTTACAGGTAGCAACGATCAGACTAGTCAGTCCCTCATGCTAACGTTTACAGGTAGCAACGATCAGACTAGTCAGTCCCTCATGCTAACGTTTACAGGTAGCAACGATCAGACTAGTCAGTCCCTCATGCTAACGTTTACAGGTAGCAACGATCAGACTAGTCAGTCCCTCATGCTAACGTTTACAGGTAGCAATGATCAGACTAGTCAGTCCCTCATGCTAACGTTTACAGGTAGCAATGATCAGACTAGTCAGTCCCTCATGCTAACATTTACATATAGCTACTATCACAAACAACTGAATTTTACAATATTGTGAAAAAATATGAATAGCAACATACAGTTGAAGTCAAAAGTTTTCCTACACCTTAGACACGTATATTTAAACTCAGTTTTTCACAATTCCTGACATTTAATCCTGGTAAAAAATTCCCTGTTTTAGGTCAGTTAGGATCACCACTTTATTTTAAGAATGTGAAATGTCAGAATAAAAGTAGAGAGAACTATTTATTTCAGCTTTTATTTCTTTCATCACATTCCCAGTGGGGCAGAAGTTTGCATATACTCAGTTAGTATTTGGTAGCATTGCCTTGAAATTGCTTAACTTGGGTCAAATGTTCCAATACCTTAACTTTGTTGTCCTTAAGCCATTTTGCCACAACTTTGGAAGTATGCTTAGGGTCATTGTCCATTTGGAAGACCCATTTGCGACCAAGCTTTAACTTCCTAATTGATGTCTTGAGATGTTGCATCAATATATCCTCATAATTTTCCATCCTCATGATGCCATCTATTTTGTGAAGTCCACCAGTCCCTCCTGCAGCAAAGCACCCCCACAACATGATGCTGCCACCCCCGTGCTTCACGGTTGGGATGGTGTTCTTCGGCTTGCCAGCATCCCCTTTTTTCCTCCAAACATAACGATGGTCATTATATGGCCAAACGGCTCTATTTTTGTTTCACCAGACCAGATTTCTCCAAAAAGTACGATCTTTGTCTCCATGTGCAGTTGCAAACCGTAGTCTGGCTTATTTATGGCGGTTTTGGAGCACTGGCTTCTTCCTTGCTGAGCAGCCTTTCAGGTTATGTCGATATAGGACTCGTTTTACTGTGGATATAGATACTTTTGTACCCGTTGCCTTTAGCATCTTCACAAGGTCCTTTGCAGTTGTTCTGGGATTGATTTGCTCTTTTCGCACCAAAGTATGTTCATCTCTAGGAGACAGAACGCGTCTTCTTCCTGAGTGTTATGACGGCTGTATGGTCCCCTGGTGTTTAAACTTGCATACTATTGTTTGTACAGATGAACGTGGTATCTTCAGGCATTTGGAAATTTCTCCCAAGGATGAACCTGACTTGTGGAGGTCTACACATTTTTTTCTGAGGTCTTGGCTGATTTCTTTAGATTTTCCCAAACATCAAGGACAGAGACACTGAGTTTGAAAGTAGGCCTTGAAATACATCCACAGGTACACCACCAATTGACTGAAATGATGTCTATTAGCCTATCAGAAGCTTTTAAAGCCATGACATCATTTTCATGAATTTTCCAAGCTGTTTAAAGGCACAGTCAACTTAGTGTATGTAAACTTCTGACCCACTGGAATTGTGATACAGTGAATTATAAGTGAAATAATCTGTCTGTAAACAATTGTTGGAAAAATGACTTGTGTCATGCACAAAGTAGATGTCCTCACCGACTTGACAAAACTATAATTTGTTACCAAGAAATTTGTGTAGTGGTTGAAAAACAAGTTTCAATGACTCCAACCTATGCGTATGTAAACTTCCGACATCTACTGCAGCAAAAAGTGGACATTGGTTTGCTTGCTTAGTTGTGAGAGATGAGGTTTGGTTTCTTCACACTTCCTTTAGGAGGGGAAAGGATTTAAAACCAAGGAGCCATTTGCCTCTGCAGCTATCTCAGGAACACACACAGACACTGCATGCTACACTAAAACATTGGACACACACACACACACACACACACACACACACAAATGGATATGAGTTAAGCTACCTTACCTTGCTGCAACTAGGCAGAGCCAGTGTGCTTCCTTTCAGCCCGACTGCTCAGATTCAGAGGAAATCACTGCATCACTGGAGACATTTCACGCTCCATTCTGTTGGCTCCAGAATCCTGACACTCCTCTTTCAACTGTACAGAGGGAAGACTGAGTCGGTATCGTGTGACTGGCTGCTGCTGCCTGCCAGGCTGATTTGAGGAACTGGGGGGTAGAATATAGCAGGGAGAGAGGAAGGGGGTGTGGCTGTTTGTAAAACTCTTCACTCACATCCCTCCCTACTTCGCTCATTCTTTGATCCCCCACTCCCCCTCCCTCTCTGATCCCTCACTCTTCCTCCCTCTCTGATCCCTCACTCTTCCTCCCTCTCTGATCCCTCACTCCTTCCCTCGTTTCCTGATCCCTCACTCCTTGCCTCCTTCCCTGATCCCTCCCTCCTTGCCTCCTTCCCTGATCCCTCCCTCCCCTCCTGCCTGATCCCGGATCCCTCCCTCCCTTCCTTCCCTGATCCTGCTGTCCTTTACTTCCTTCCTGATCCCGGATCCCTCCCTCCTCCTCTGATCCCTCCCTCCCCTGATCCCTCCCTCCCCTGATCCCTCCCTCCCCTCTCCCTCCCCTCCCTTGTTCTCCGATTCCTCCCCCCAGACTGAGAAGTGACTGCTGTGCCAGCAGGAATGTCTGTTCCCTCCTTATAAATCCACCCTCCCTCAGTCTCCTGTTTAATTGCCTCAGAAGCTCACTTGTGGGAAGCATCACATTTCAACTTGGACTCAGGGGTAGACGTATCATGGTAAACTTTAGTGTTGTATGGTACGTTCTGTATGGTATGTATTCATTTGTGGATGTCCATCATCCATTTCGTATGATATGTTAGGAATTTGCAAAACGTATTTTTTTTATTTTTTATTTTACCTTTATTTAACTAGGCAAGTCAGTTAAGAACAAATTCTTATTTTCAATGACGGCCTAGGAACAGTGGGTTAACTGCCTTGTTCAGGGGCAGAACGACAGATTTTGTACCTTGTCAGCTCAGGGATATGAACTTGCAACCTTTCGGTTACTAGTCCAACGCTCTAACCACTAGGCTACCCTGCCGTATGATATGTTACAAATTCCAATTTATTGTTGCTAACTTTAGCTAGGTGGCTAACACGGTAATGTTACCTAAGCTAGAGGTTAGGATTAAGGTTAAGCGTAAGGTTAAATTCTACTAGTTTGCCTAATTTCAGTTTGTGACAAAACAAGCAAGTATAGTGTAGAGAATCACTGTACCATCTAAACCACTGTTAAATATATTTTCCAGAACCACAAATATTATATTTACAACGGTTTAAAGATGGTGTACAAAATCAAAAGTAAAAAGACACAAAAAAACTCAATTTAAGAACGAAAAGCATTGAAACAGAGCACATAGAACATATGTATTATCATGAGTATGTATTGCGATAGTGGCTTGATGGGTCACTGGTTTATAGTGTTATTTCCTGTATGTTTCACCATAGGTTAACCTTTTTGGATGTTTGTTTTTAATATGTTACATTAATATGCTTATTGCTTATTAATGTAACATCTATAAACCTCAAATTTTTATGTGAATTTGGTCAGGTCACCCCCCAAAAAAAAAAGTTGCATTTAGCAGCTCTAAGTAGTTGCAAAGTTAATAATTATCTAAAATACTTAGGTGGTCCAACTTTTGGGTTGCTAGACGTTTGAGTTATACATTCGACCAACCTACTTTCGTTTTTGCCTCAAGTAACCTTCTGTTTTATGTAACCATACCAATAGTAAAATTTCATACTAATTTGAGTGTCCCGGATGTACGTTTACTTATGTTACGTCTAGTCAATGAGACCAGGCTGCAAATTTACACTAAAAATCTCACACACCCTCTTCCCTAACATACTCACTTACACACCCCTTTCAGATACAACCTAGCGCCATAATACAGTCACAAGATATTTATTCCTGCTTTAGTTGAAGGAAGCTCTTTATTTGACTGATTCATCATTCTAATCAAACATGTCTCTCTCGGGTCATTACTAAACATCACATCATCTGGATCCAGAATGAAAGAGGGGAAAAAATATATATCTGATCTGGTCTGTGATTGAGAAGGAGGGTTGTGATAACGGCAACATAAAACAAAAACACAGAATGTGTTGTCATCGCATCAAGACATGTCGGCAAAGAGAGAGAGGAGAGAAGAGGACGAAAACAACACTAGACACGATGGAACACAAAGCTTTTACTATCTTCATCCTGGAATATACAAGGTCAGAGGTCATCTGCTTTTGGCCTAAAGAGCAGGAACCTGGACTTCGTCAAAGAAATTGGAAATACAGACATTGTCATCCTACAAGAAACATGGTATAGATGAGACAGACCCACTGGTTGCCTTCTAGGCTACAGACAGCTGTTAGTCCCATCCACCAAACTACCAGGTGTGAAACTTCGAAGAGACTCAGGGGGTATGCTAATTTGGTATAGAGCAGACCTAACCCACTATTAAATTATTCTAAACAGGAATATTTTTCACCTGTCTAGAAATGAATAAGGAAATTATCTCAACAGAGAAAAATGGCCTAATTTGTGCTACCTATATCCCCCCCACTAGAATCCCCATACTTTAATGAAGACAGCTTCTCCATCCTAGAGCGGGAGATCAACCATTTCCAGGCTCAGGGACATGTACTAGTCTGTGGAGGCCTAAAAGCCAGAACTGGACATGAACCTGACTCTCAGCACACAGGGGGACAAACACCTGCCTGGAGGTGACAGCATTCCCTCCCAAATATGCCCCCCTACACAACTATGACAAAACAACCAGCAAAAATGGGTCACAACTCCTGCAGCTCTGTCGCATGCTGGGTCTGTACATAGTCAATGGTAGGCTTCGAGAAGACTCCTATGGTAGGTACACCTACAACTCATCCATCACTGACCTCAACCCAGAGTCTCTCAGAGGGTTCAGTCAGCCCACTGACACCCCTATCAGATCACAGCAAAATCTGTCTAGCTGAACAGAGCATTACTCAATCATGAGGCATCAAAGCCAAAGGAACTGAATAATATTAAGAAATACTATAGATGGAAGGAAAATAGTGTGGAAATTTACCAAAATACAATTAGGCAACAACAAATTCATTCCCTATTAGACAACTTCCAGGACAAAACATTTCACTGTAATAGTGAAGGTGTAAACTTGGCAGTAGAAAACCTAAACAGTATATTTCAACTTCCCCATCGAACACATTTTTTTTCAAGCAGACAACCTAAGAAAATTAACTATGACAAATGGTTTGATGAAGAACGCAAAAACCTAAGAAAGAAATTGAAAAACCTGTCCAACCAAAAACATAGAGGAGACCCAGAAAACCTGAGTCTACGCCTTCACTTTGGCGAATCACGAAAACAATAATGTAATTAAAGAATCGAACCACTTCTGGGAAAATTGGAACACTCGAAACAAACAACAACATGAAGAGTTAAAAGAGGCGTGAATAAACCTCTTCTCCAATCTTATTGTCTCTATAACAAAGAACAAACAGCAAAAACATACACGTGATCAAATAAGAATCTTATGGCTGGTGGCAGTATTGAGTAGCTTGGATGAATAAGGTGCCCAGAGTAAAATGCCTGCTACTCAGTCCCAGAAGCTAAGATATTAATATTATTAGTATATTTGGATAGAACACACTCTGAAGTTTCTAAAACTGTTTGAATGATGTCTGTGAGTATAACAGAACTCATATGGCAGGCAAAAACCTGAGAAAAAAAATCCAACCAGGAAGTGGGAAATCTCAGGTTTTTAACTCATTGCCTATTGAAGATACAGTGGGATATGGGATATGTTGCACTTCCTAAGGCTTCCACTAGATGTCAACAGTCTTTAGAACCTTGTTTGATGCTTCTACTGTGAAGTGGGGGCGAATGAGAGGGGAATGAGTCAGAGGTCTGCCAGAGAGCCACGACCTGGTCACACGCGTTCACGTGAGAGTTAGCTTGAGTTCCATTGCAATTCTGAAGACAAAGGAATTCTCCAGTTGGAACATTAATGTTAAAAACATCCTAAAGATTGATTCTATATATCGTTTGACATGTTTCTACGGAACCTTTTGACTTTGACTGCTCCTAGTGATCGCGCGTCATGAATTTGGATTACTTTACTAAATGCGAACAAAAAGGAGGTATTTGGACATAAATGGACATTATCGAACAAAACAAACATTTACTGTGGAACTGGGATTCCTGTGAGTGCATTCTGATGAAGATCAAAAGGTAAGTGAATATTTATAATGCTATTTCTGACTTCTGTTGACGACACAACATGGCGGATATCTGTTTGGGTTGTTTTGGTCTCTGAGTGCCTTACTCGGATTATAGCATGGTGTGCTTTTTCCGTAAAGTTTTTTTGAAATCTGACACAGCTGTTGCATTAAGGAGAAGTGCATCTATAATTCCGTGCATTATAGTTGTATCTTTTATCAATGAGTATTTGAGTATTTCTGTAAATTGATTTGGATCTCTGCAAAAATCACAGAATGTTTTGGAACTACTGAACGTAACACACCAATGTAAACAGATTTGTTTTATATAAATATTAACTTTATCGAACAAAACATACATGTATTGTGTAACATGAAGTCCCATGAGTGTCATCTGATGAAGATCATCAAAGGTTAGTGATTAATTTTCTCTCTATTTCTGCTTTTTGAGACTCCTCTCTTTGGCTGGAAAAATGGCTGTGTTTTTCTGTGACTTGGCTCTGACCTAAAATAATCGTTTGGTTTGCTTCCGCTGTAAAGCCTTTTTGTAAATCGGACACTGTGGTGGGATTAACAAGAAGTGTATCTTTAAAATGGTGTAAAATACTTGTATGTTTGAGGAATTATAATTATGGGATTTCTGTTGTTTTGAATTTGGCGCCCTACACTTTCACTGGCTGTTTTCATATCGATCCCGTTAGCAGGATCTCAACCCAAAGAGGTTTTAAAGACTACCAGAACCCACTAGATTCTTCAATTACATTGAATGAACTACAGGACAAAATACAAACCCTCCAACCCAAAAAGGCCTGTGGGTTTGATGGTATCCGAAATTAAATTAAATATACAAACCACAAATTCCAATTAGCTATACTTAAACTTTTTAACATCATTCTCAGCTCGGGTATCTTCCCCAATATTTTGAACCAAGGACAACCCCAATTCACAAAAGTGAGACAAATTTGACCCCAATAACTACCGTGGGATATGCGTGAAAAGCAACCTTGGGAACATCCTCTGCATTATCATTGACAGCAGAATTGTACATTTCCTCAGTGAAAACAATGTGATGAGCAAAAGTCAAATTGTCTTTTTACCAAATTACAGTAAAACAGACCACGTATTCACCCTGCACACCCTAATTGACAAACAAACAAAACAAAATCTTCTCATGCTTTGTTGATTTCAAAAAAGTTTTGCTCAATTTGGCATGAAGGTCTGCTATACACATTGATGGAATGTGCTGTTGGGGGGAAATCCTACGACATTATAAAATCCATGTACACAAACAAGTGTGTGGTTAAAATTGGCAACAAAAAAAACAAATTTCTATCCACAGGGCCGTGGGGTGAGACAGGGATGCAGCTTAAGCCCCCCCCCCCTTCAACATATATATCAATGAATTGGCGAGGGCACTAGAACAGTCTGCAGCACCCAGCCTCCCCTGCTAGAATCCAAAGTCAAATGTCTGCTGTTTGCTGATGATCTGGTGCTTCTGTCACCTACCAAGGAGGGCCTCAACAGCACCTAGATCTTCTGCACAGATTCTGCCAGACCTGGGCCCTGACAGTAAATCTCAGTAAGACAAAAATAATGGTGTTCCAAACAAGGTCCAGTCGCCAGGACCACAAATACAAATTCCATCTAGACACCGTTGCCCTAGAGCACACAAACTATATATACACCTTAGCCTAAACATCAACACCACAGGTAACTTCCACAAAGCTGTGAACAATCTGAGAGACAAGGCGAGAAGGACCTTCTATGCCATCAAAAGGTACATAAAATTCAACATACCAATTAGGATCTGGCTGAAAATCGGTTACAGAACCAATTGACCTTTATGGTTGTGAGATCTGGGGTTCACTCACAAACCAAAAATTCACAAAAATGGGACAAACACTAAATTGAGACTGCATGCAGAAAATAAAAAATAAATAAAAATCTTTTGTGCAACGTAAAACACCAAATAATGAATGCAGAGCAGAAATAGGCCGATACCCGCTAATTATCAAAATCATGTGTGAGAGCGAACGAGAGAACGAGCAAAAGATCCAAAATAGAACTGTGAATGAACGAAAGGGCTGAAGCATAGTTGTCATAGCACCGGCGATGTCCTCAGGCTGCTTGCCTTGTCAGAGATGATGGCTGCAGAAAACAACCAGCCAGGGAGACAACACACACATCACGTGTTTCCAGAAGCAGTTTTGCATACCAACACTAAAACAGACCCTGGGGTTACACTAGGAAACAGACGCCTGATAACCAAACGGTCTCTCTCACACACAGTGTCGTTCTCTCTCTGCGTCTCTCTCTCTCGCTCTCATCAAATTAATGGTGATGCAGATCGGAAATATAATAAAATGAAAACAATCTAACAATTGACATTTAATAGTAAGAAATGAATGAGGACAATAATGAACTAGTGAGAAAGACACGCACGCACACACAGAGTCCTGCCTACTGTGTCAACACCACTTTAACATTACAGCAACACAAGCCAACCTGCCCTCACATCATAAGCTCTATATCTCTGTAAGAGCATGGAAGTCTCAGTCTGTGTGTGTGCGCGCGCGTGTTTGTTTGTAACATAGTAAAATGGGGTCACTTTCCCCTGCCAACCATCTGAGTGGATCATCTTGACAGGAACATACTGAGAGGATTTAAAAATTCTCTCAACGATATAAGATGACTTGCAAGCAGGAATTCTGCATATGTTTGTGACCTTCGGTTAATATATTGGTTAGATGGGAATGTTATATATACACACATACACATATATAATATATTTAGCCAAATGCATTTAAACTCAGTTTTTCACAATTCCTGACATTTAATCCTAGTAAAAAGTCCCTGTTTTAGGTCAGTTAGGATCACCACTTTATTTTAAGAATGTGAAATGTCAGAATAATAGTAGAGAATTATTTATTTCAGCTTTTATTTCTTTCATCACATTCCCAGTGGGTCAGAAGTTTACATACACTCAATTAGTATTTTGTAGCATTGCCTTTAAATTGTTTAATAACTTGGGTCAAACGTTTTGGGTAGCCTTCCACAAGCTTCCCACAATAAGTTGGGTGAATTTTGGCCCATTCCTCCTGACAGAGCTGGTGTAACTGAGTCAGGTTTGTAGGCCTCCTTGCTCGCACACGCTTTTTCAGTTCTGCCACAAATGTTCTGTAGGATTGAGGTCAGAGCTTTGTGATGGCCACTCCAATTCCTTGACGTTGTTGTCCTTAAGCCATTTTGCCACCACTTTGGATGCAAGCTTGGGGTCATTGTCCATTTGGAAGACCCATTTGTGACCAAGCTTTAACTTCCTGACTGATGTCTTGAGATGTTGCTTCAATATATCCACATAATTTTCCATCCTCATGATGCCATCTATTTTGTGAAGTGCACCAGTCCCTCCTGTAGCAAAGCACCCCCACAACATGATGCTGCCACCCCCGTGCTTCACGGTTGGGATGGTGTTCTTCTGCTTGCAAGCCTCCCCCTTTTTCCTCCAAACATAATGGCCATTATGGCCAAACAGTTATATTTTTGTTTCATCAGACCAGAGGACATTTCTCCAAAAAGTATGATCTTTGTCCCCATGTGCAGTTGCAAACCGTAGTCTGGCTTTTTTATGGCGGTTTTGGAGCAGTGGCTTCTTCCTTGCTGAGCGGCCTTTCAGGTTATGTTGATATAGGGCTAATTTTAAAAATTACTTGTCATGCACAAAGTAGATGTCCTTACCGACTTGCCAAAACTATAGTTTGTTAACAAGAAATTTGTGGAGTGGTTGAAAAATGAGTTTTAAGTGTGTGTATGTATGTATATATAATATATAATTACTTATTTATGCGTCACTTGATAACTACGACATGGAAGCATGTCTAGGGCCGTACGTCAGCCTATGAAGCTTTTCAGGGTAGGCATGCTGAACTGGGATCAGGTCCCACCCTCTCCATGTGATTTCATTCATTGTGATCTAAAAAGGCAAAACTGATCCCAAAACAGCACTGAACTTAATAGGCTATCCACCTGCCTTTAAATTCTCTCCCTCAATCTATACCTACCCAGATTTTTTAAAATTATTATTATTATTATTTATTTTTTAACTCACTCACAGAGAAGCAGCAACAGAGTCCTCCCCCGTTCCTCTGTTCTAAAGAATCTATTGTTCTGTGATGGATGGAGGGAGGGAAAGTTGGAGAGATGATCATTCTCACAAGAAAACTTTTGGCCAGTAGAATTAGCCAGTCCGTGTAGAATGCGTCAACATGACTGTCTGGGGGCCGAGTCATAAATGGAACCCGAATCCCCTATACAGCACACCCAATGGACCCTGGTTAACAGTAGTGCACTATATTAGTCCCCTACACAGCACACCCAATGGACCCTGGTTAACAGTGGTGCACTATATTAGTCCCCTATACAGCACACCCAATGGACCCTGGTTAACAGTGGTGCACTATATTAGTCCCCTATACAGCACACCCAATGGGCCCTGGTTAACAGTGGTGCACTATATTAGTCCCCTATACAGCACACCCAATGGACCCTGGTTAACAGTGGTGCACTATATTAGTCCCCTATACAGCACACCCAATGGGCCCTGGTTAACAGTGGTGCATAATTAGTCCCCTGCAGCACACCCAATGGGCCCTGGTTAACAGTGGTGCACTATATTAGTCCGCTATACAGCACACCCAATGGGCCCTGGTTAACAGTAGTGCACTATATTAGTCCCCTATACAGCACACCCAATGGACCCTGGTTAACAGTGGTGCACTATATTAGTCCCCTATACAGCACACCCAATGGACCCTGGTTAACAGTAGTATAATAGGGTGCACTATGTAGGGCATAGGGTGCACTATGTAGGGCATAGGGTGCACTATGTAGGGCATAGGGTGCACTATGTAGGGAATAGGGTGCACTATGTAGGGAATAGGGTGCACTATGTAGGGAATAGGGTGCACTATGTAGGAATAGGGTGCACTATGTAGGGAATAGGGTGCACTATGTAGGGAATAGGGTGCGCTATGTAGGGAATAGGGTGCGCTATGTAGGGAATAGGGTGCGCTATGTAGGGAATAGGGTGCGCTATGTAGGAATAGGGTGCGCTATGTAGGGAATAGGGTGCGCTATGTAGGGAATAGGGTGCGCTATGTAGGGAATAGGGTGCGCTATGTAGGAATAGGGTGCGCTATGTAGGGAATAGGGTGCGCTATGTAGGGAATAGGGTGCGCTATGTAGGAATAGGGTGCGCTATGTAGGGAATAGGGTGCGCTATGTAGGGCATAGGGTGCGCTATGTAGGGAATAGGGTGCGCTATGTAGGGAATAGGGTGCGCTATGTAGGGCATAGGGTGCGCTATGTAGGGCATAGGGTGCGCTATGTAGGGAATAGGGTGCGCTATGTAGGGAATAGGGTGCGCTATGTAGGGAATAGGGTGCGCTATGTAGGGAATAGGGTGCGCTATGTAGGGAATAGGGTGCGCTATGTAGGGAATAGGGTGCGCTATGTAGGGAATAGGGTGCGCTATGTAGGGAATAGGGTGCGCTATGTAGGAATAGGGTGCGCTATGTAGGAAATAGGGTGCGCTATGTAGAGAATAGGGTGCGCTATGTAGGGAATAGGGTGCGCTATGTAGGGAATAGGGTGCGCTATGTAGGGAATAGGGTGCGCTATGTAGGGAATAGGGTGCGCTATGTAGGGAATAGGGTGCGCTATGTAGGAATAGGGTGCGCTATGTAGGAATAGGGTGCGCTATGTAGGAATAGGGTGCGCTATGTAGGGAATAGGGTGCGCTATGTAGGAATAGGGTGCGCTATGTAGGAATAGGGTGCGCTATGTAGGAAAATAGGGTGCGCTATGTAGGGAATAGGGTGCGCTATGTAGGGAATAGGGTGCGCTATGTAGGGAATAGGGTGCGCTATGTAGGAAATAGCTATGTAGGGAATAGGGTGCGCTATGTAGGGAATAGGGTGCACTATGTAGGGAATAGGGTGCGCTATGTAGGGAATAGGGTGCGCTATGTAGGGAATAGGGTGCGCTATGTAGGGAATAGGGTGCGCTATGTAGGGAATAGGGTGCGCTATGTAGGAAATAGGGTGCGCTATGTAGAGAATAGGGTGCGCTATGTAGGGAATAGGGTGCGCTATGTAGAGAATAGGGTGCGCTATGTAGGGAATAGGGTGCGCTATGTAGGGAATAGGGTGCGCTATGTAGGGAATAGGGTGCGCTATGTAGAGAATAGGGTGCGCTATGTAGAGAATAGGGTGCGCTATGTAGGGAATAGGGTGCGCTATGTAGGGAATAGGGTGCACTATGTAGGGAATAGGGTGCACTATGTAGGGAATAGGGTGCGCTATGTAGGGAATAGGGTGCGCTATGTAGGGAATAGGGTGCGCTATGTAGGGAATAGGGTGCGCTATGTAGGGAATAGGGTGCGCTATGTAGGGAATAGGGTGCGCTATGTAGGAAATAGGGTGCGCTATGTAGGGAATAGGGTGCACTATGTAGGGAATAGGGTGCGCTATGTAGGGAATAGGGTGCGCTATGTAGGGAATAGGGTGCGCTATGTAGGGAATAGGGTGCACTATGTAGGGAATAGGGTGCACTATGTAGGGAATAGGGTGCACTATGTAGGGAATAGGGTGCACTATGTAGGGAATAGGGTGCGCTATGTAGGGAATAGGGTGCGCTATGTAGGGAATAGGGTGCGCTATGTAGGGAATAGGGTGCGCTATGTAGGGAATAGGGTGCGCTATGTAGGGAATAGGGTGCGCTATGTAGGGAATAGGGTGCGCTATGTAGGGAATAGGGTGCGCTATGTAGGGAATAGGGTGCGCTATGTAGGGAATAGGGTGCGCTATGTAGGGAATAGGGTGCGCTATGTAGGGAATAGGGTGCGCTATGTAGGGAATAGGGTGCGCTATGTAGGGAATAGGGTGCGCTATGTAGGGAATAGGGTGCACTATGTAGGGAATAGGGTGCGCTATGTAGAGAATAGGGTGCACTATGTAGGGAATAGGGTGCACTATGTAGGGAATAGGGTGCACTATGTAGAGAATAGGGTGCGCTATGTAGGGAATAGGGTGCACTATGTAGGGAATAGGGTGCCATTTGGGACACAGCCCTGGGAAGACCTCTCTCTCTCTCTCTCTCTCCTCCATGAAAACATCTCTCCATCACACTGTAGTCTACAGGTAGAGAGAACTATGGATAATAGACCAGTTCAATCTAACTTGGTCCCTGATCTCTTTTGTCTTGTTTTTCAAACTCTTATGGGTCATTGTCATGATAAAGTGCAATGGAATGAACTTCAAAAATAAAACAACACCAAAAGATAGTAGAAAATAATGAAGATGAAGATCTTTTCTCCCATCCAATCACATGCACTTCCGTTCAACAACTATTGCAAAAAAAAAATTGAATTGAAGGAAAAAGAGGGTGTGTTGTAGAAGGGCTTTCTTAGCAGGGCTTTCTTAGCAGAGCAGGGCTTCCTTAGCGGGGGCTTCCTTAGCTAACGTCATAACTACAATGGGGTCTGAATGATGAATAATTATGGAAATAACAGAGTTGGAGTCGATTGATTTGGAATTATAATTCAGGCCTACTGAATGCATCGTTGCAGTGACTACAATACCAAACGTCCCTCCACAAGGGAATGGATGGTTCCCCAACATCTGCTATGTAAAGATCCTCTTTGACATTTACATTGCAACTTATATCCAAGTGAGGGCTGACCTTTTTTAAATGTTTGGCATATAAAATGTAAAACGATTACATGTTATTATTTTTGCTTTATAAATTATTTCATAAGACTCCGTTTGTAAATGTATTTATTTATTTATTTATTAAATCTGTCTTACAGAGAAGGGACTGTACAGTTTGGCTGGTGTTCAGAACAAACAGAGCCACAACAACATTTCGCGGTCCAAATTGAACCCTATTGCTTTCTGGTGAACTACTTAGGACCAGGGCCCATAGCAACGCTGCAGCTGGACAGAACAAAGTTAGTCTACAGCAGAACAAAACACTCAGGGGGAGGGAAAAAAAAGTTTGTCTGGAACAGAACAAACAGAACAAACAGAACAACACTACAGCATTTACTACTCTCCACTTTGCAAGGCAGTTATGTGAATGTGGGATAAAATATGAATTATTCACACAGAGTACTTTTAAAAAAAAAAAAAAATTTTAAGGATCTAAAATATGCACATTTCAAAGCAATCATTTGTGTTTGGGGTAGTACATGCTTTATACACAAGAAAAAAAAACGAAACAAAAGCTCAGTTTGTGTACCAGACAAGTCCTTAGGTGTTACTGAAAAGCCAACAAATGATCAGATGACTTGCAGTCGACATTCTTCAGCGTGTGGTTCAAAAGAAAGATCCTGAGCTGCCTCCAGTAGTTAGTCTACATCTGATTGTAGCTGGAGAGAGGGGCCGTGGACCAAACGCTCCCTATTCCCTACATAGTGCACTACTTTTGACCAGAATGGCTCCCTATTCCCTACATAGTGCACTACTTTTGACCAGCGCCCTATGGGTCCTCGAATACCCGCCCCCTCACCAGCATACATTTTTGTTGAAGCTACAAACAACAACAAAACTCCACCTGATTCAACTTGTCAAGGGCTTGATGATTAGTTGACAAGTAGAGAGTCAGGTGTGCTTGTTCGGGCCTCAACAACAATATGTACTGTTGGACCGGAGTTGGGCTGTTGGGGTTTACTGGAGGACCCAAGTCGGGGCGTACTGAAGGACCCGAGTTGGGGGGGGGGATACTGGAAGACTCAAGTTGGGCTGTTGGCGGGGATAGTGGAGGACCCGAGTTGGGCAGTTGGGGGGGGGAGGGGTACTGGAGGACCCGAGTTGGGCTGTTGAGGGGTACATGAGGACCCGAGTTGGGACAACACTGCTGTAGAGAATAGTCTACCATTTGGGACCTCATTGTAAATACCAAGAGAAGAGGCCGTTCCAATAGAGTCATGTGAGCCAGAGAATCTTTCTTTCCTGAAATTATTATTCAGTACAAAGAATTTGAAACTATAAAAAGATGAAGAAAATAAATATAATATTTATTGGGTGAAAAGACTAAATGTTTTGGCAGCCAAATGTGTGTCCTCCTGCCACAACCTGAGGGACAGCCTGTGAAAAGTGAAATGTCAATAATATTTCCCATCTTGTTTTGTCTTTCATACCGTGTCTTCTCAGTCAGGTTGACACTGGTCCACTACCAGGTCATGTGTCTTCTCAGTCAGGTTGACACTGGTCCACTACCAGGTCATGTGTCTTCTCAGTCAGGTTGACACTGGTCCACTACCAGGTCATGTGTCTTCTCAGTCAGGTTGACACTGGTCCACTACCAGGTCATGTGTCTTCTCAGTCATGTTGACACTGGTCTACTACCATGTCATGTGTCTTCTCAGTCAGGTTGACACTGGTCTATTACCATGTCATGTGTCTTCTCAGTCAGGTTGACACTAGTCCACTACCAGGTCATGTGTCTTCTCAGTCATGTTGACACTGGTCTTCTACCAGGTAATGTGTCTTCTCAGTCAGGTTGACACTGGTCCACTACCAGGTCATGTGTCTTCTCAGTCAGGTTGACACTGGTCCACTACCAGGTCATGTGTCTTCTCAGTCAGGTTGACACTGGTCCACTACCAGGTCATGTGTCTTCTCAGTCATGTTGACACTGGTCTACTACCAGGTCATGTGTCTTCTCAGTCATGTTGACACTGGTCTACTACCAGGTCATGTGTCTTCTCAGTCATGTTGACACTGGTCTACTACAAGGTCATGTGTCTTCTCAGTCATGTTGACACTGGTCTACTACCAGGTCATGTGTCTTCTCAGTCATGTTGACACTGGTCTACTACCAGGTCATGTGTCTTCTCAGTCATGTTGACACTGGTCTACTACAAGGTCATGTGTCTTCTCAGTCATGTTGACACTGGTCTACTACCAGGTCATGTCTCTTCTCAGTCATGTTGACACTGGTCTACTACTATGTCATGTCTCTTCTCAGTCAGGTTGACACTGGTCTACTACCATGTCATGTGTCTTCTCAGTCATGTTGACACTGGTCTACTACCAGGTCATGTGTCTTCTCAGTCATGTTGACACTGGTCTACTACTATGTCATGTGTCTTCTCAGTCAGGTTGACACTGGTCCACTACCGGTCATGTGTCTTCTCAGTCAGGTTGACACTGGTCCACTACCAGGTCATGTGTCTTCTCAGTCATGTTGACACTGGTCTACTACCAGGTCATGTGTCTTCTCAGTCATGTTGACACTGGTCTACTACCAGGTCATGTGTCTTCTCAGTCATGTTGACACTGGTCTACTACCAGGTCATGTGTCTTCTCAGTCATGTTGACACTGGTCTACTACCAGGTCATGTGTCTTCTCAGTCATGTTGACACTGGTCTACTACCAGGTCATGTGTCTTCTCAGTCAGGTTGACACTGGTCTACTACCAGGTCATGTGTCTTCAGTCATGTTGACACTGGTCTACTACCAGGTCATGTCTCTTCTCAGTCATGTTGACACTGGTCTACTACTATGTCATGGTCAGTCAGGTTGACACTGGTCTACTACCATGTCATGTGTCTTCTCAGTCATGTTGACACTGGTCTACTACCAGGTCATGTGTCTTCTCAGTCATGTTGACACTGGTCTACTACTAGGTCATGTGTCTTCTCAGTCAGGTTGACACTGGTCCACTACTACGGGTCATGTGTCTTCTCAGTCAGGTCACTGGTCCACTACCAGGTCATGTCTTCTCAGTCATGTTGACACTGGTCTACTACCAGGTCATGTGTCTTCAGTCATGTTGACACTGGTCTACTACCATGTCATGTGTCTTCTCAGTCATGTTGACACTGGTCTACTACCAGGTCATGTGTCTTCTCAGTCATGTTGACACCGGTCCACTACCAGGTCATGTGTCTTCTCAGTCATGTTGACACTGGTCTACTACCAGGTCATGTGTCTTCTCAGTCATGTTGACACTGGTCTACTACCAGGTCATGTCTCTTCTCAGTCATGTTGACACTGGTCTACTACTATGTCATGTCTCTTCTCAGTCAGGTTGACACTGGTCTACTACCATGTCATGTGTCTTCTCAGTCATGTTGACACTGGTCTACTACCAGGTCATGTGTCTTCTCAGTCATGTTGACACTGGTCTACTACTATGTCATGTCTCTTCTCAGTCAGGTTGACACTGGTCCACTACCGGGTCATGTGTCTTCTCAGTCAGGTTGACACTGGTCCACTACCAGGTCATGTGCCTTCTCAGTCATGTTGACACTGGTCTACTACCAGGTCATGTGTCTTCTCAGTCATGTTGACACTGGTCTACTACCAGGTCATGTGTCTTCTCAGTCATGTTGACACTGGTCTACTACCAGGTCATGTGTCTTCTCAGTCATGTTGACACTGGTCTACTACCAGGTCATGTGTCTTCTCAGTCAGGTTGACACTGGTCTACTAACAGGTCATGTGTCTTCAGTCATGTTGACACTGGTCTACTACCAGGTCATGTCTCTTCTCAGTCATGTTGACACTGGTCTACTACTATGTCATGTCTCTTCTCAGTCAGGTTGACACTGGTCTACTACCATGTCATGTGTCTTCTCAGTCATGTTGACACTGGTCTACTACCAGGTCATGTGTCTTCTCAGTCATGTTGACACTGGTCTACTACTATGTCATGTCTCTTCTCAGTCAGGTTGACACTGGTCTACTACTATGTCATGTCTCTTCTCAGTCAGGTTGACACTGGTCCACTACCAGGTCATGTGTCTTCTCAGTCATGTTGACACTGGTCTACTACCAGGTCATGTGTCTTCTCAGTCATGTTGACACTGGTCTACTACCAGGTCATGTGTCTTCTCAGTCATGTTGACACTGGTCTACTACTATGTCATGTCTCTTCTCAGTCAGGTTGACACTGGTCTACTACTATGTCATGTCTCTTCTCAGTCAGGTTGACACTGGTCCACTACCGGGTCATGTGTCTTCTCAGTCAGGTTGACACTGGTCCACTACCAGGTCATGTGTCTTCTCAGTCATGTTGACACTGGTCTACTACCAGGTCATGTGTCTTCTCAGTCATGTTGACACTGGTCTACTACCAGGTCATGTGTCTTCTCAGTCATGTTGACACTGGTCTACTACCAGGTCATGTGTCTTCTCAGTCATGTTGACACTGGTCTACTACCAGGTCATGTGTCTTCTCAGTCAGGTTGACACTGGTCTACTACCAGGTCATGTGTCTTCTCAGTCATGTTGACACTGGTCTACTACCAGGTCATGTCTCTTCTCAGTCATGTTGACACTGGTCTACTACTATGTCATGTCTCTTCTCAGTCAGGTTGACACTGGTCTACTACCATGTCATGTGTCTTCTCAGTCATGTTGACACTGGTCTACTACCAGGTCATGTGTCTTCTCAGTCATGTTGACACTGGTCTACTACTATGTCATGTCTCTTCTCAGTCAGGTTGACACTGGTCCACTACCGGGTCATGTGTCTTCTCAGTCAGGTTGACACTGGTCCACTACCAGGTCATGTGTCTTCTCAGTCAGGTTGACACTGGTCCACTACCAGGTCATGTGTCTTCTCAGTCATGTTGACACTGGTCTACTACTATGTCATGTCTCTTCTCAGTCAGGTTGACACTGGTCCACTACCGGGTCATGTGTCTTCTCAGTCAGGTTGACACCGGTCCACTACCAGGTCATGTGTCTTCTCAGTCATGTTGACACTGGTCTACTACCAGGTCATGTGTCTTCTCAGTCATGTTGACACTGGTCTACTACCAGGTCATGTCTCTTCTCAGTCATGTTGACACTGGTCTACTACTATGTCATGTCTCTTCTCAGTCAGGTTGACACTGGTCTACTACCATGTCATGTGTCTTCTCAGTCATGTTGACACTGGTCTACTACCAGGTCATGTGTCTTCTCAGTCATGTTGACACTGGTCTACTACTATGTCATGTCTCTTCTCAGTCAGGTTGACACTGGTCTACTACCATGTCATGTGTCTTCTCAGTCATGTTGACACTGGTCTACTACCAGGTCATGTGTCTTCTCAGTCATGTTGACACTGGTCTACTACTATGTCATGTCTCTTCTCAGTCAGGTTGACACTGGTCTACTACTATGTCATGTCTCTTCTCAGTCAGGTTGACACTGGTCCACTACCGGGTCATGTGTCTTCTCAGTCATGTTGACACTGTTCCACTACCGGGTCATGTGTCTTCTCAGTCATGTTGACACTGGTCTACTACTATGTCATGTCTCTTCTCAGTCATGTTGACACTGGTCCACTACCAGGTCATGTGTCTTCTCAGTCATGTTGACACTGGTCCACTACCAGGTCATGTGTCTTCTCAGTCAGGTTGACACTGGTCCACTACCAGGTCATGTGTCTTCTCAGTCAGGTTGACACTGGTCTTCTACTATTGGTTTAATGTATCATTATTCTCATTAATATTGTTGATGTACACATATGATCTCTGTAATTGCAAACAAAGGTTTCTGTACCAAATATTAAGTTCTGCTTTTCTGATGTATCAAATACTTATGCCATGCAATAAAACGCTAATTAATTACTTAAAAATCATACAATGTGATTTTCTGGATTATTGTTTTAGATTCCGTCTCTCACAGTTGAAGTGTACCTATGATAAAAAATTACAGACCTCTACATGCTTTGTAAGTAGGAAAACCTGCACAATCGGCAGTGTATCAAATACTTGTTGTCCATCCTCATTCTACCACACCAAGTCATTCTGAGACCATTCATTTCTCTCTCTCCCTCTCTCATATATTACACCCACCAGAGTCCTACAGTTTGTTTCCAAACACATTGTCAAATCAATACACATGTTTACAGATCTTATTCTACAGGTTGTGTATGTTTTATGTCCTGCGTGCATTTGGTTTAATCAATAGCTTTACAATAGACTGCCGTCCGGTTGGAACACCTGTAGCAATGCAGGCATGTCTGTCTACTGCTGTCTGTCAGTGTCACCGTGAACTCCTCCATTCAGTAATGAAGACGCACAGACATGACACTGTTTACCTCTCAAAATAGCCACGGGGGGGGGGAGGACTAGAGTCGACAACATTGTGAAGTGAATTGTTGCCCAATGTAGCCTACTGATCTATAGGCTATCTAGGCAACTATGCCATTCATGTGGTGGTGGCAGAGCAATGGGCACATGCATCCATCCATTATGAATACAAAACAAGTGGACATGGCTCAGGCATTAATGTCAGCTTAAAAGCACTGCTATATGAGAAACACCCGGCAGCTTACCTGTGCGTTTAGCCTATCCGTACACAAGATACGGAGAAAGGTCTCATGCCTTATTATTGACGCGGTCACCGGAATTCAAACTGGTCTCTAGGAGCCGGGGGGGGCTATACCAAGGCGTCAAACATCAAGCTCATGTATCCTCACATGAGAAGAAAAACTAACAACAAAAACACTATATTCAAAAATACATTTAAAAAACGTACCTGTCATTACTCTCAGGTGATTATTGTGGTTGTCGTCCAGTGTGTGCGGTGAATTGGACCCGCTGTGTAGAACATGCCATCGCTAGACTGTGTCTGTTCCGCTAGAAGCTCCGTGTTTCCGCTACCATGTTGTTTTCACGCCGCGAGGTGAGGGCGGGGCGCGCGGCCCTTAGACAGCGGAGACTGCGCGCGAGTGGATGACGAGGGTGACACTAAATTCTTGCTCGAGCCAATCGGAGTCGGGAGTCCGGGACACATCTACATCTGTGTGTTTGTGCAAACTGTGCACGATCAATAAATACACGGAGACTACACCTATACAAATCAATCACTGACACACACAACCTTATTTAATAGGAATATGTTTTCATTTCTTTATTTGAAATGTAATCCAACCAATTCTTCAGACAGTCAAACAACTAATAAACAAATCACTCAGTGTTGGATAATCTGTTAGTTTAAAATAATGTAAAACTGGGCCTCCTGAGTGGCGCAGCGGTCTAAAGCGCCACTCCAGACCCGGGTTCGATCCCAGGCAGTGTCACAACCGGCCGTGACCGGGAGTCCCATAGTTACTTGGCTCATCGCGCTCTAGCGTCTCCTTGTGGCGGGCCAGGCGCCTGCAGGCTGACTTCGGTAGTCAGTTGGATGGTGTTTCCTCTGACCCATTGGTGCAGCTGCCTTCCGGGTTAAGCGAGAGGTTGTTAAGAAGCACAGTTTTGGCGGGTCATGTTTGCGGAGGACGCATGACTCGACCTTCGCCTCTCCCCTGAGCCCATTGAGGAGTTGCAACGATATGACAAGATTGAAATTGGGGAGAAAAAGGAGGAAAAACCCCCCCAAAAAGTCAAATTATTTTGACCAATCGGTGGATAGAAAATCTCAATTTCTAGAAATATAAATGGAAAAAATAAAAACCCATCACCACAGAGAAGTGACCAAGGAAAAGGGGGTTATAACTTCAGAAGGTAGTACACTATTTCCAGTTGGTTTCTAATGTTAGAAGACACAATACTAAATGATGTCTTCGGTAATACTCTCAGGCTATAAGGGGGGGGGTCATGAGAAGCAGACAACATTGTATCATGCAGTGTGGAGTCAAGTGGCCGGCCCGTAGCACTGGACTCACTCGTTTCAACTGAACAGAGCCCGTTGGCCGTGAGGAAAGAAGCAGTCACCCTTAACATGCAAGATAACAAACCAGGCGTGAGTAATATTTATGTTGTGGTCAGACAATATAAACAGATATGCAAAATAGATACCATCTGGATAAGACGACAGGCCATCTGGATAAGACAACAGGCCATCTGGATGAGACAACAGGCCATCTGGATGAGACAACAGGCCATCTGGATGAGACAACAGGCCATCTGGATGAGACAACAGGCCATCTGGATGAGACAACAGGCCATCTGGATAAGACAACAGGCCATCTGGATAAGACAACAGGCCATCTGGATAAGACAACAGGCCATCTGGATAAGACAACAGGCCATCTGGATGAGACAACAGGCCATCTGGATGAGACAACAGGCCATCTGGATGAGACAACAGGCCATCTGGATGAGACAACAGGCCATCTGGATGAGACAACAGGCCATCTGGATAAGACAACAGGCCATCTGGATAAGACAACAGGCCATCTGGATGAGACAACAGGCCATCTGGATAAGACAACAGGCCATCTGGATAAGACAACAGGCCATCTGGATGAGACAACAGGCCATCTGGATAAGACAACAGGCCATCTGGATGAGACAACAGGCCATCTGGATGAGACAACAGTGCATCTGGATAAGTGTTTAGTCCCAAATGGCATCCTATTCTTTTCCCTATGTAGTACACTACTTCAAAGCCCTATATAGTACACTACTTCAGAGCCCTATGCAGTACACTACTTCAGACCAGATCTCTATGTAGTACACTACTTCAGACCAGAGCCCTATGTAGTACACTACTTCAGACCAGAGCCCTATGTAGTACACTACTTCAGACCAGAGCTCTATGTAGTACACTACTCCAGAACCCTATGTAGTATACTACTTCAGACCAGAGCCCTATGTAGTACACTACTTCAGACCAGAGCCCTATGTAGTACACTACTTCAGACCAGAGCCCTATGTAGTACACTACTTCAGACCAGAGCCCTATGTAGTGCACTACTTCAGACCAGAGCCCTATGTAGTACACTACTTCAGACCAGAGCCCTATGTAGTACACTACTTCAGACCAGAGCCCTATGTAGTACACTACTTCAGACCAGAGCCCTATGTAGTATACTACTTCAGACCAGAGCCCTATGTAGTACACTACTTCAGACCAGAGCCCTATGTAGTACACTACTTCAGACCAGAGCCCTATGTAGTACACTACTTCAGACCAGAGCCCTATGTAGTGCACTACTTCAGACCAGAGCCCTATGTAGTACACTACTTCAGACCAGAGCCCTATGTAGTACACTACTTCAGACCAGAGCCCTATGTAGTACACTACTTCAGACCAGAGCCCTATGTAGTACACTACTTCAGACCAGAGCTCTATGTAGTACACTACTTCAGAGCCCTATGTAGTACACTACTTCAGACCAGAGCCCTAAGCAGTGCACTACTTCAGACCAGAGCCCTAAGCAGTACACTACTTCAGATCAGAGCCCTATGTAGTACACTACTTCAGAGCCCTATGTAGTACACTACTTCAGACCAGAGCCCTATGTAGTACACTACTTCAGAGCCCTATGTAGTACAATACTTCAGAGCCCTATGTAGTGCACTACTTCAGAGCCCTATGTAGTACACTACTTCAGAGCCCTATGTAGTACACTACTTCAGAGCCCTATGTAGTACACTACTTCAGAGCCCTATGTAGTACACTACTTCAGAGCCCTATGTAGTACACTACTTCAGAGCCCTATGTAGTACACTACTTCAGAGCCCTATGTAGTACACTACTTCAGAGCCCTATGTAGTACACTACTTCAGACCAGAGCCCTATGTAGTACACTACTTCAGACCAGAGCCCTATGTAGTACACTACTTCAGACCAGAGCCCTATGTAGTACACTACTTCAGACCAGAGCCCTATGTAGTACACTACTTCAGACCAGAGCTCTATATAGCACACTACTTCAGAGCCCTATGTAGTACACTACTTCAGAGCCCTATGTAGTACACTACTTCAGACCAGAGCCCTATGTAGTACACTACTTCACACCAGAGCCCTATGTAGTGCACTACTTATGTAGTGCAGAGCCCTATGTAGTGCACCACTTCAGAGCCCTATGTAGTACACTACTTCAGACCAGAGCCCTATGTAGTGCACCACTTCAGAGCCCTATGTAGTACACTACTTCAGACCAGAGCCCTATGTAGTACACTACTTCAGAGCCCTATGTAGTACACTACTTCAGAGCCCTATGTAGTACACTACTTCAGACCAGAGCCCTATGTAGTACACTACTTCAGAGCCCTATGTAGTACACTACTTCAGACCAGAGCCCTATGTAGTACACTACTTCAGACCAGAACCCTATGTAGTACACTACTTCAGACCAGCCCTATGTAGTACACTACTTCAGAGCCCTATGTAGTACACTACTTCAGACCAGAGCCCTATGTAGTACACTACTTCAGACCAGAACCCTATGTAGTACACTACTTCAGAGCCCTATGTAGTACACTACTTCAGACCAGAACCCTATGTAGTACACTACTTCAGCCCTATGTAGTACACTACTTCAGACCAGAGCCCTATGTAGTACACTACTTCAGACCAGAGCCCTATGTAGTACACTACTTCAGACCAGAGCCCTATGTAGTGCACTACTTCAGAGCCCTATGTAGTACACTACTTCAGACCAGAGCCCTATGTAGTACACTACTTCAGACCAGAGCCCTATGTAGTGCACCACTTCAGAGCCATATGTAGTACACTACTTCAGACCAGAGCCCTATGTAGTACACTACTTCAGACCAGAACCCTATGTAGTACACTACTTCAGAGCCCTATGTAGTACACTACTTCAGAGCCCTATGTAGTACACTACTTCAGACCAGAGCTCTATATAGTACACTACTTCAGAGCCCTATGTAGTACACTACTTCAGACCAGAGCCCTATGTAGTGCACTACTTCAGAGCCCTATGTAGTGCACTACTTCAGACCAGAGCCCTATGTAGTGCACCACTTCAGAGCCCTATGTAGTACACTACTTCAGAGCCCTATGTAGTACACTACTTCAGAGCCCTATGTAGTACACTACTTCAGAGCCCTATGTAGTACACTACTTCAGACCAGAACCCTATGTAGTACACTACTTCAGACCAGAGCTCTATATAGCACACTACTTCAGAGCCCTATGTAGTACACTACTTCAGAGCCCTATGTAGTACACTACTTCAGACCAGAGCCCTATGTAGTACACTACTTCACACCAGAGCCCTATGTAGTGCACTACTTCAGAGCCCTATGTAGTGCACTACTTCAGACCAGAGCCCTATGTAGTGCACCACTTCAGAGCCCTATGTAGTACACTACTTCAGACCAGAGCCCTATGTAGTACACTACTTCAGAGCCCTATGTAGTACACTACTTCAGAGCCCTATGTAGTACACTACTTCAGACCAGAGCCCTATGTAGTGCACCACTTCAGAGCCCTATGTAGTACACTACTTCAGACCAGAGCCCTATGTAGTACACTACTTCAGAGCCCTATGTAGTACACTACTTCAGAGCCCTATGTAGTACACTACTTCAGACCAGAGCCCTATGTAGTACACTACTTCAGACCAGAACCCTATGTAGTACACTACTTCAGAGCCCTATGTAGTACACTACTTCAGACCAGAGCCCTATGTAGTACACTACTTCAGACCAGAGCTCTATATAGTACACTACTTCAGAGCCCTATGTAGTACACTACTTCAGACCAGAGCCCTATGTAGTACACTACTTCAGACCAGAACCCTATGTAGTACACTACTTCAGAGCCCTATGTAGTACACTACTTCAGACCAGAGCCCTATGTAGTACACTACTTCAGACCAGAGCCCTATGTAGTACACTACTTCAGACCAGAGCCCTATGTAGTGCACTACTTCAGAGCCCTATGTAGTACACTACTTCAGACCAGAGCCCTATGTAGTACACTACTTCAGACCAGAGCCCTATGTAGTGCACCACTTCAGAGCCCTATGTAGTACACTACTTCAGACCAGAGCCCTATGTAGTACACTACTTCAGACCAGAACCCTATGTAGTACACTACTTCAGAGCCCTATGTAGTACACTACTTCAGAGCCCTATGTAGTACACTACTTCAGACCAGAGCTCTATATAGTACACTACTTCAGAGCCCTATGTAGTACACTACTTCAGACCAGAGCCCTATGTAGTGCACTACTTCAGAGCCCTATGTAGTGCACCTTCAGACCAGAGCCCTATGTAGTGCACCACTTCAGAGCCCTATGTAGTACACTACTTCAGACCAGAGCCCTATGTAGTACACTACTTCAGACCAGAGCTCTATGTAGTACACTACTTCAGAGCCCTATGTAGTACACTACTTCAGAGCCCTATGTAGTACACTACCTCAGAGCCCTATGTAGTACACTACTTCAGAGCCCTATGTAGTACACTACCTCAGAGCCCTATGTAGTACACTACCTCAGAGCCCTATGAGAGCCCTATGTAGTACACTACCTCAGAGCCCTATGTAGTACCCTAGAGCCCTATGTACACTACCTCAGAGCCCTATGTAGTACACTACCTCAGAGCCCTATGTAGTACACTACCTCAGAGCCCTATGTAGTACACTACCTCAGAGCCCTATGTAGTACACTACCTCAGAGCCCTATGTAGTACACTACCTCAGAGCCCTATGTAGTACACTACCTCAGAGCCCTATGTAGTACACTACCTCAGAGCCCTATGTAGTACACTACCTCAGAGCCCTATGTAGTACACTACCTCAGAGCCCTATGTAGTACACTACCTCAGAGCCCTATGTAGTACACTACTTCAGAGCCCTATGTAGTACACTACTTCAGAGCCCTATGTAGTACACTACTTCAGAGCCCTATGTAGTACACTACTTCAGAGCCCTATGTAGTACACTACTTCAGACCCTATGTAGTACAGAGCCCTATGTAGTACACTACTTCAGAGCCCTATGTAGTACACTACTTCAGAGCCCTATGTAGTACACTACTTCAGAGCCCTATGTAGTACACTACTTCAGAGCCCTATGTAGTACACTACTTCAGAGCCCTATGTAGTACACTACTTCAGAGCCCTATGTAGTACACTACTTCAGAGCCCTATGTAGTACACTACTTCAGAGCCCTATGTAGTACACTACTTCAGAGCCCTATGTAGTACACTACTTCAGAGCCCTATGTAGTACACTACTTCAGAGCCCTATGTAGTGCACTACTTTAGTGCCCTATGTAGTGCACTACTTCAGAGCCCTATGTAGTGCACTACTTCAGAGCCCTATGTAGTACACTACTTCAGAGCAGAGCCCTATGTAGTACACTACTTCAGACCAGAGCCCTATGTAGTACACTACTTCAGACCAGAGCCCTATGTAGTACACTACTTCAGAGCCCTATGTAGTACACTACTTCAGAGCAGAGCCCTATGTAGTACACTACTTCAGAGCAGAGCCCTATGTAGTACACTACTTCAGAGCCCTATGTAGTACACTACTTCAGAGCCCTATGTAGTACACTACTTCAGAGCCCTATGTAGTACACTACCCTATGTAGTACAGAGCCCTATGTAGTACACTACTTCAGAGCCCTATGTAGTACACTACTTCAGACCAGAGCCCTATGTAGTACACTACTTCAGAGCCCTATGTAGTACACTACTTCAGAGCCCTATGTAGTACACTACTTCCTATGTAGTACACAGAGCCCTATGTAGTACACTACTTCAGAGCCCTATGTAGTACACTACTTCAGAGCCCTATGTAGTACACTACTTCAGAGCCCTATGTAGTGCACTACCTCAGAGCCCTATGTAGTGCACTACTTCAGAGCCCTATGTAGTGCACTACTTCAGAGCCCTATGTAGTGCACTACTTCAGAGCCCTATGTAGTACACTACTTCAGAGCCCTATGTAGTACACTACTTCAGAGCCCTATGTAGTGCACTACTTCAGAGCCCTATGTAGTGCACTACTTCAGAGCCCTATGTAGTGCACTACTTCAGAGCCCTATGTAGTGCACTACTTCAGAGCCCTATGTAGTACACTACTACTCAGAGCCCTATGTAGTACACTACTTCAGACCAGAGCCCTATGTAGTACACTACTTCAGAGCCCTATGTAGTACACTACTTCAGAGCCCTATGTAGTACACTACTTCAGACCAGAGCCCTATGTAGTACACTACTTCAGAGCCCTATGTAGTACACTACTTCAGAGCCCTATGTAGTACACTACTTCAGACCAGAGCCCTATGTAGTACACTACTTCAGAGCCCTATGTAGTACACTACTTCAGAGCCCTATGTAGTACACTACTTCAGAGCCCTATGTAGTACACTTCACACCAGAGCCCTATGTAGTACACTACTTCAGAGCCCTATGTAGTACACTACTTCAGAGCCCTATGTAGTACACTACTTCAGAGCCCTATGTAGTGCACTACTTCAGAGCCCTATGTAGTGCACTACTTCAGAGCCCTATGTAGTGCACTACTTCAGAGCCCTATGTAGTGCACTACTTCAGAGCCCTATGTAGTGCACTACTTCAGAGCCCTATGTAGTACACTACTTCAGAGCCCTATGTAGTACACTACTTCAGAGCCCTATGTAGTGCACTACTTCAGAGCCCTATGTAGTACACTACTTCAGAGCCCTATGTAGTGCACTACTTTAGTGCCCTATGTAGTGCACTACTTCAGAGCCCTATGTAGTGCACTACTTCAGAGCCCTATGTAGTACACTACTTCAGAGCAGAGCCCTATGTAGTACACTACTTCAGAGCAGAGCCCTATGTAGTACACTACTTCAGAGCCCTATGTAGTACACTACTTCAGAGCCCTATGTAGTACACTACTTCAGAGCCCTATGTAGTGCACTACTTCAGAGCCCTATGTAGTGCACTACTTCAGAGCCCTATGTAGTACACTACTTCAGACCAGAGCCCTATGTAGTACACTACTTCAGAGCCCTATGTAGTACACTACTTCAGAGCCCTATGTAGTGCACTACTTCAGAGCCCTATGTAGTACACTACTTCAGAGCCCTATGTAGTAGCCCTATGTAGTGCACTACTTCAGAGCCCTATGTAGTGCACTACTTCAGAGCCCTATGTAGTGCCTACTATGTAGTGCACTACTTCAGAGCCCTATGTAGTACACTACTTCAGAGCCGAGCCCTATGTAGTACACTACTTCAGACCAGAGCCCTATGTAGTGCACTACTTCAGACCAGAGCCCTAAGCAGTACACTACTTCAGATCAGAGCCCTATGTAGTACACTACTTCAGAGCCCTATGTAGTACACTACTTCAGACCAGAGCCCTATGTAGTACACAACTTCAGAGCCCTATGTAGTACAATACTTCACACCAGAGCCCTATGTAGTGCACTACTTCAGACCAGAGCCCTATGTAGTGCACTACTTCAGAGCCCTATGTAGTGCACTACTTCAGACCAGAGCCCTATGTAGTGCACTACTTCAGAGCCCTATGTAGTGCACTACTTCAGAGCCCTATGTAGTACACTACTTCAGAGCCCTATGTAGTACACTACTTCAGAGCCCTATGTAGTGCACTACTTCAGAGCCCTATGTAGTGCACTACTTCAGAGCCCTATGTAGTGCACTACTTCAGAGCCCTATGTAGTGCACTACTTCAGAGCCCTATGTAGTGCACTACTTCAGAGCCCTATGTAGTGCACTACTTCAGAGCCCTATGTAGTACACTACTTCAGAGCCCTA